>NC_090810.1:1255166-1557083 GCF_036512215.1 Solanum lycopersicum | reverse complement strand
CACGCTTTAAGGTATTCTTGCATTTACTATTATTGTTAGGTCACTGCTCATTATAGCCCTGATTTAATTTATTCACATGATGAAACGGTTTTACCTTTTTCTATATGCTGGTCGTTATTAGTCTTCCTGCTGAAACTATCAGTTTTTCATATCCTGATGATTATTACGAACTTGAAATGCAGTTACAACTGCAGCAATTGATGGAAACTCTGAATGCTACAGAACCTCATTACATCAGATGTGTAAAGCCTAATAACCTCCTAAAACCCGCTATATTTGAAAATGAAAACATTATGCGGCAATTGCGCTGTGGTGTAAGTAATCTCTATCTTAGCAAATACCTGCCTTGGGGAGAGGGGAGAAGATAGATTTTTGCTTACTTGTGATAGTTATTGATTATAACCAACTGGATTTTCTTTTAAGGGTGTTTTAGAGGCAATTAGAATCAGTTGTGCTGGATTCCCTACTCGCCGCCCTTTCTTTGAATTCATACACAGGTTTGGGCTCCTAGCGCCAGAGGTTTTGGAAGGGAGGTATGTACCTTCTTTAGTTTGAACAGAATTTCTAGAGCTGGCACTTCTTTGAGATGTCTTACATAGGCTAAATTTTGGAGAAGTATTTTCTCTAGTATTCATCAGATGATTCTGAATCAAAGACATTTTTTCATGGCAGCTATGAAGAAAAAAATGCTTGCAAGAAGATTTTGGAAAAATGGGGGCTGAAAGGGTTTCAGGTAATCTTAGTTTTTCTTCCTCCTGTTTGAGGTAGCATTGTGAATTCATTCTTCTGGGATCAGAATGCATCTACTTCATCACAGTCTTTATATTTCTGATTCACATACTTTGAGGAGAAGCGACCATTTCATTCCTAAGGTCGTGAAGTATCACCTCTAAACCTTTGCTCCACATTAGTATCAAGCATGCTATCTGCAAATGCCATTGGAAAGGAAAACTTGCATCAACGGTCTGATATTCACTGATTAGTTCCATTTTTCTTTAACAGATAGGAAAGACCAAGGTATTCCTAAGGGCTGGACAGATGGCCGAGTTGGATGCACGACGAGCAGAGGTTCTTAATAATGCAGCCAAAGTTTTACAACGACGAATAAGAACTCATATAGCTCGTAACCAATTTGTAGCACTAAGAAAAGCTGCAATATCTTTACAGTCTTTATGTAGAGGTGAGACATTTTGAAACTATTGAAGATCTTGAAAACATGGTGACACAAGGTACCACAGTTCATAATGGAAAAGAGTCTTAAGAGTTGAACTACATCTTCTTAGCAGCATAGCATCCGAACAAAGACCCACAAAGGACAAAAGAAATAATGGAGGAAAAAAATTGACACTACGCAGACTAAAATTAATCTCGACAATAGTCACTAGGTAGAGTAAAATTATTCTCAAAACACATAATCTATTTTTCATATTTTAGGAAAACTGGCATGCAAAATTTATGTGCAAATAAAGAGGCAAGCAGCTGCAATAAAAATTCAGAAGAACTCACGCAGGCATAATGCTAGAAAGGCCTATAGGAAACTCCAGGTCTCAGTGCTCATGGTGCAGACTGTTTTGCGAGCTATGGATGCTCGCAAGAGATTCAGATTTAGGAAGCAAACTGAAGCTGCAATAGTGATCCAGGTAGAATTCCTGTATGCTGTATAATTTCATGATTTATCTGGTATTGAAGCAGGTCTAAGATAATTCTTTATCCTCCTCAGGCACAGTGGCGTTGTCATAAAGCTTATGTATATTATAGAAGGCTTAAACGAGGGGTACTTGTTGCACAATGCAAATGGAGGGGGAAGTCTGCCAAAAAGGAACTAAGGATGCTTAAAATGGTAAGCATACTATTTTATTATCCAATAGGAAACACAAAAACTCATCTCTGATTACAATGTCTCATGAATCCATAATCATTAGTTACTAAGTTTACAGCCCTGCTGGTTTCTACCAGAGAGGATGCTAAAGAAAGATTATAGATGAAAATAGCTGCCCTTTTCTGAATCCTAATTCTATGCTGGTTTACAAAGAGATAGCACAGAATCTGGTTGAACTGCATCAGGCTGAATTGGAGTGTGGATATGCATTTGACCTTGCTATAATGTCACACTTTTTCAACTACATGCAGGCTGCAAGAGATACTGGTGCGCTCAAAGAGGCAAAGGATAAGCTTGAAAAGCAGCTGGAGGAGCTTACGTGGCGGTTGCAGCTGGAAAAACGTCTAAGAGTAATATCACGTTTTAACTCATCTTTTAATTCTATAAATCACATTTTCAAAGTACACTTATGCTTTGTGCAACTGTGTGTAGAATACCTTCAGATACATTACATTACAAGGAAAAACTCTTACTAGCATACTAAATTTGCCTATAAGTCATGCATCCTGTTGTTAGATACAATAATTTTCAGCATTTATGTGTTACACCAGTTTCTACCCATACAATGAAGTGAAATTATCGGACTTACTCGTCTGATATAATAGTTGCTCAAATCATTATGCAGACTGACTTGGAAGAAGCAAAAGCACACGAAATAGCAAAGTCGCAAGAGGCTTTGGAAGCTATGCAAAAAAAAGTGGATGAAGCAAATGCACTGGTTGTCAAGGAACGAGAAGCTGCAAAGAAGGCTATTGAAGAAGCACCTCCTGTAATCCAGGAAACTCCAGTTTATGTTGAAGATACTAAGAAAGTAGAATCTCTAATGGAAGAAAATAACAGTTTAAAGGTAATCCAACTCACGAGGCACTCTATTGTGGTGCTGAAATGACAATCCATTGGATATGAAGTATTTGAGAAGCATAAAAACTGTTACAATGCCAGTTTTTCTCTAAAAGGATAAATATGTACAATAATAGATGTTTAAACAGCCGATGTACATATTTGTGGTGGATGAGTTTCTTCAGGTCCACGTATAAATGACTGACCACCATGGGTGAAAATGAGTACTGCCTATGAGATCAGTGATGTCAAAGTAGTAAAGTCCAATATGTACCACCTATGACTAGTAAACGGAAACTAAGATGTTAAGAACATAGATTTAGCAAGAAGCGTCCCAAACTATCCTGAACACTCTGAGTTGTACAGGTGCCTGAGATGGAAAGAATTCAAAAGCCCATTACAGTTTAGTAACTTTCCCGCATATAAGTTCAGGAAATTTTCTTATGTACAAGCATTGTGCTTGGAAGTTTCTATCAGACACATTCATTTGTATTTCCAGCAGCAGAGAATTGTAGAAGAGTAAATACTGACTATTTATATTTTTTGGCTTAATCAGAGAACAAATAAGATAAACAATAAAGGTAAATAGTGAATACCATTTCATAATATCCCATAAAAGGATCACAATATGAAATGACATGCTTCCATCCTTATATTCTTCGTCAATCTCTGTGTGTTCTGTCCAGGTTTCTTTAGAACAAGAAAAGCAGAACTGTGATGACTGGAAGCAGAAATATACTGAGGCTCAAGAATCTGGGGATGAAAGTCGCAGGAAGTTAGAAGAAACAGAAAAAAAAGTTCTTCAACTCCAGGAATCCCTGAAAGGGTAATCATATTGGTTTCTCAGTTCTTTATTTCAGTTATATCCTGTTCCAGCTTATAAGACAAACTGCTTTTATATTGTCAATATAGATGTGCATCTCTTTCCTGTTCATTTTCACTGTACAAATATTTTCGGCATTGAATAAGCTAAAAGAATGACACTGCTTGTTGATATGACTAACTCATTAAAATTTAAAAAAGAAATCATTAAATTTATTGTAGGATGTTGATAGTAAAGAAAGAACATGGTAATCCGAGCGGAAACAATAAAGTAGTTTTTGGAGTAGGCCTAGGATATTATGAATTACATATGGTGCACTTAATCTATAAATAGATGAACAGATTTACAGTAACAATTCTCATGATACAATGAACGACAAATAGAATAGTCAGTCCTCTTGTTTGTACAAGAACTGTAATAGTAGTTATGTCTAGATAATACTTGGAAGTTTGGATAAGGTTACTAGCATTTTAGTGCAATATGATTGTGTTGCATTTTTTTTATTCCTAAAAGAATTATTTGTCCTTATTTATTGTGTTTCAACTGAACCCTGCCATATCAGGTTAGAGGAGAAGATGACAAACTTAGAGTCGGAGAACAAAGTTTTCCGTCAGCAAGCTGTGTCAATGGCACCAAATAAGTTCCTTTCTGGACGCTCTAGATCTATTATCCAGGTACTGCTGTTTTGCATGTAATTTTTGTGGAGGATTCAAGAGTAGAAGAGTCTGACATTTTCTGTTCAATTGACAGAGAACTGAGAGTGGTCGAAATTTCGAGGATACAAGAATGCATGTGGTAATTTACCTTCTTTATAATACTTCTGTTGCCAAGTTCTACTTACATGCCAACAATTTTTGTTGCTCATATTCTCACTTTCATTATTTAGGATCTTCATAGCCCTTCATTGAACCAAAGGGACCTTCCTGAAGCAGATGACAAACCGCAAAAATCACTTAATGAGAAACAGCAAGAAAACCAGGAGTTGCTGATTCGCTGTATCGCACAAAACTTGGGCTTTGCTGGAAACAGGCCAATTGCAGCCTGCATCATTTATAAGTGCCTTTTGCAGTGGAGATCTTTCGAAGTTGAGAGAACCACTGTGTTTGACCGAATCATCCAGACTATAGGTCATGCTATTGAGGTTTGAGCTACAAAACCCAGTTCTCCTTAAACTGTATTCTCACTTTTTAAATTATAATTACTTCTTATAATTCCATTTCTATGTTGGCACAGAAAACTCAGGACAACAATGATGTACTGGCGTATTGGTTGTCAAACGCTTCTACTCTTCTATTGCTACTTCAGCGTACACTCAAAGCAAGTGCTGCTGCAGCAATGACCCCTCTACGTCGTCGATCCTCATCGGCATCTCTGTTTGGGAGGATGTCACAGGTAGGAAGTTAAAAGATATAAACAAGTTCAGTAATTTTTCTCAAGGAAAGTTTGAGACTAGCTCCTTAAGTTATTCATTGTTATTGATTTTCCAGAGTTTCCGTGGAAACCCTCAAGGAGTCAATCTTTCCTTTGCAACTGGAGGAGTTGAAACTTTACGCCAAGTAGAAGCAAAATACCCTGCCTTGCTGTTCAAGCAGCAACTTACAGCATATGTGGAGAAAATTTATGGAATGATTCGTGACAATTTGAAAAAGGAGATTTCTCCATTGCTGGGGTTGTGCATCCAGGTATGTGGAGAAAATATCTCCAGACACATTTCTTGGTCTCTAGGACAGACCTCATTTTTCAATTACGTTTAATCTTTTCCTTTTTCGTTTACATGTAAACAGTTTTGTTGGACCTCATTTTTCGAGAACATTTAATCTTTTCCTTATTCATTTGCATGTTGTTGGATATTAGGCACCACGAACTTCAAGAGCAAGCTTGGTTAAAGGGTCCTCACGTTCAGTAGCTAATACAGCAGCTCAGCAAGCTTTGATTGCCCATTGGCAGGGCATTGTGAAGAGCCTGGGAATTTTCTTGGATACGTTAAAAGCAAACCATGTTAGTGAAGCTGATTTTTCCCTTTGTTTCAATTATTTTGAACTCCTTTTCCACTGTAACAATTTGTTCCTAGAGTAAAAATTTTGTATCCAGAAAACATTGGCTCAGCAGAATTAGCAACATCATGAGTCTTTACATGGTTAATAATCTTACAAATATAATATTATGCAGTTTAGTTCTCATCTTGCTTTTTTGGTTTGATACTTTCAGGTGCCTCCATTTTTAGTTCGTAAAGTCTTCACTCAGATATTTTCATTCATCAATGTTCAGCTATTTAACAGGTGCACCTATAGACTTCTGTTTGTATGCAGTTCTGTACAATGCATTAAAAAGGTTTCCTCATCTGATTGTATAATTTTCACAGCCTTCTCTTAAGACGAGAGTGTTGTTCGTTTAGCAATGGTGAATACGTCAAAGCAGGACTGGCGGAATTGGAGCACTGGTGCTTTACAGCAACTGATGAGGTAGATCCATCATATATACTATTTTACTTGGTAATCCTAAAGTTTATATTAATCGCCCCAAGTGATAATCGAAACAAGAACAGTATGCAGGATCAGCATGGGATGAGCTGAAGCATATAAGACAGGCCATTGGTTTTCTTGTAAGCATTTACATTTATCGCTTTCATTCAACTTGCTTCTCTTATTTTTTCAAAAATGGGATGGTAGAGTTCTCAAGTTCTTCACTTTTCTTCTTGCAGGTTATACATCAAAAACCCAAAAAGACACTGGATGAAATAAGCCATCAACTCTGTCCAGTAAGTGATCAATTTGAAGGAAGAGATAGCTGGAATGTCATTCAAAGCTCACTAATAATATCTTTTTTTTCCTCCAGGTGCTTAGCATCCAGCAGTTGTATAGGATCAGTACAATGTACTGGGATGACAAATATGGTACACATAGTGTGTCATCGGATGTAAGTTTCTATGGATGCCATTAGTCAACCTAGGTTAGAGTCATATTCTTCAAAAGATATAATTTAGCAACATGTTTACACAGTAAAAATTAACCAAAGACAGGGTTTTTATGCAAATTACATTAGGTCATATCCAGCATGAGGGTGTCGATGACTGAAGATTCAAATCAAGCAGTCAGCAACTCTTTTCTCTTAGATGATGATTCAAGGTTTGCATCGATATCCCTTGTAATTGATACAAATTCATACCTTGCCTTTTGTGTGGTGAATTCCTGAAAAGTTGATACCTTGCTTTTGTGTGGTGAATTCCTTTGATGTTTCTGAATGGTTCAATTTTCAGCATCCCGTTTTCAGTTGATGACATATCGAAATCAATGGAACAAATAGATATAGCTGACATTGAATCTCCTCTTCCTCTCCGAGAGAACTCAGGCTTTAGCTTTTTGTTGCCACGCACAAACTAGACGTCTTCATCTTCAGTTCACTTGTGAGGGAATAGATGATAAATATGTGACTACTGCTGTGAATGTTCTCTAGTAGCAGATCAACTTACTAGTTTCTGTAAACTCAAGAAATACACCAGTTCCCTGCCTCAGATTCATGAGGACGCCAAAGATGAACGCGAGGAAGATCTGCCCAAAACATAGAAGCAGTCAATTGTTTCATTTCACTTTGTAATACAAGTAGGAGCGGTGTGAATCAGTTGTATACAACTAGGTTTATATTTCATGAATGATGCAGTTGCAGCACTCCACTTTCATAGAGGAGGTGTGAACAAGAATACTCTATATGTGTTAACTTGAATCTGTCTTATATTAAAAAAAATCTGTATTTTTTTTTTGACCATAGAAGCTATCCAAGGTCCCTTCACAAATACTACAATAGAACTGTAGACTAAAACCCAAGGAAGAACAAAAGAGGACCTGTAACTGAAGGCATCGAATGAATTTTATTATATTGCCACCAAGAGAATCCTGTATAACAGTTTTATCATACAAGGAATGAGCTAATACAAGTGAAGAAATCAAGAGTGAGTTCTAATACACCAAAATTGGGTTGAAGATGAGGAAGAGAACCTGAACTACTATGTACATTCGAGAAGAACTCATGTATACTAGGTATAGTGATGATAACAAAAATGGATATCGGAGAATAACGTTGTACATATATCAGCTTCAGTTGTTGAACCGATTGCTGAACTGATGTATTTTCTGCTCTACTTTCCAAAAAATCATAAAGCTTTCTGTTGCACTTGTAGCATGATTCCGTCGGGGATAATGATAGGAACAACCTTCTCTCCGAGTATCTTAAATTTTGGCACAAAGAAGTTCGATGGATACAAACAACGTACTCTTGATCCGGGAAACTAAAGAATATTGACCTGTTTGAAACAACCTACCTGAAATGTCAAAGCATATCAAGACAATGTGTCAGACAACGGGTGAGAATCGAATATATAGAGCGGGAAAGGGTTGTAATGGTCCAAAATGAAATTTTTGCCTATAGAGATGATAAATTTGTGAAGAACTATTTAAGAGGGACAAAATATAGAGGTATTACAAGCCTAAGTGGGCATGACAGAAAGCATATCACATTGCCTGAAGATTTCAGTGTTCTTGGCTCCTTTCATTTAATTATTTATTTATAGACTAGACTTCGGGCACGTGCGTTGCACGTGTATCTCAAATAAAAATCAATAAAAAAATAAATGAAAAAGTATATAATAAACTATTAGGAGAACATGATGTTTTTTTCAAGTGTTCTCTCGATATTTTCGATCTACTGCACATTAGATAAGTCTCAAAAGCTTACCCATTTATAAGCAATTAAATGTACAGACAGTCATCAACAAGTAAAATTTCCAAGAAAGACACACCAAGTTAAAGAATTAAAAAGGGAAAATGTGACGTTACATAAAGTCTTCTTATATCCTTAATGTGTGTCGTTACAAATGTAACTACTTCCTTACAAACTTTCAGATATACCCAGACTTAAATCTACAGGCTTACAACTACTATCCATCACTGTTAGACAAGACTTGGAGTTGCTGCATTTGTTGAAGAAAATGTGATATTTTGCTAGCAAACAGCTGCAATTTCAATTTATTATTAATAGTTTAAAAGTTTATAACATGGTTTCTTTTCTGCGGTAAACTATGCGTAGAGAGTTTCAAAGAGAGTTGGTCATCATTCAGCATCAAACCATATGTGTACAACAACATTCAATTTTTGATATGTGTGATTATACCTTTCAAACTATTTATTTTACCTATTAAAAAAAATTAGAAAGTTATCATTCAAATGAAGTTAGCAAATCAAACGGAAAAATCTAGACTTAATAAGATTGTACCTGAAAATTAGAAGACACTTTTGTACCAACTTAACAATGGAAGCTTGTGTTGAATGACTAATATTGAGTATGTTTATATAGTGTAGTCTTGAAGATTTGTTGATAAAATCTCTTTGATATTCCTGAATTACTTAACTTGATTCCTTTCAACTTCTCATAATTAGCAAAATACGTTTCAACTTCTATATTAATTGAAACTTTATTAGTGTTCATCCTATTTGTTTCACACATAGTAATTGAATAGACTGCTGAACTTCTCATTTTGCTCCTCAAATATTACTATTTAATTAGATATTTAATTTATATTTGGGTAAAGTATTTTACTACTTTTTAATTTATTATAGGGACAAAATAGTAATTCAACTTTACACTTTAGAGCTTCATGCTTATAATAATACTAATCCTGAACACGTGCTTTGCACGTGAGACCCACAAAAATATAATATGTTGTAGAAGGTACATTAAAATCACATTATGATGAATTTCAGAAATGATTTAACGAAAAAAATATATAAATGAAATAAATGAACAATCAACCTTTATAAATGACTTCTTGTCATAAAATGTACATGTCAAATAATTAGATATTTCGGCAACCTGTCAAATTTGGACAATGAAATTTAATGTGATAAATAATTTACCTTTTTATGTTATTAGGTCGAAACCTACAATATATTAGTTTGTTACTTCTCTCTATGAAAGGGACAATACAAACATTACATACCTTCTCAATTTGTACCAAAGTTTGAATTAACCTATATACTTGTAACAAGTGTATAAGTTGTCTTCATATTACATTCACATGACATAGTGTGTTTATTCTTCTTTGTAGCATGAACAAAAATTTCAATAGTTGGATCATGGTTATTTTTCATACTTCTTATCATTCTTTAATTTTTTTTGCCCTTTTTTTCTTACTTTATTATTGTTTTCTCTAGCATTACTATTTTTTATCCTTAGACTTAATTCTTGTCTTCCCCTTTCGTTTATATATGTTCCATCCATTTTGTTTTTGTTGTTTTATTTTTTACATCCACATTGTCATTCATAAAAAATAAATAAATTAAAGGATTATCTACAAACAAAAATAATTAAAAATGAATTTTCTTTCACTTTTGATTGTAATTTATAAATGTGTAAATTTATTTTAAAGAATTTAAAATTCTTTTATATGAATTCATGAAATGATATAAAATAATGAGATAATTTAACCTACATATTTCAAATCATGATTCATAAGTAAACATGCATACACATTTCAAGATGGTGAATACATTCGAAAATGCTTATAAATATGAAATATTTATTTAAGAAAATAGAAGCAACATATTATTTGTTCGATTTAACTTACCAATAAAAAAGAGAATGGAAAAATAATTCTTGAGTGGCTTGACTCCATCTTTGCATTCACTAATTCACAAGTTATGCTTATCAAATAATCCATGAACATCCCATATATATAATTGTTAACAATTACATTGAAGTGGACAATAATAATGTGAAATAAGTGTCATCAAGATAATTTTTCAGTTCTAAAATGCTTGGACTTCCACTAAATAACTTTCTTATCTTCCACTATCTTTAATACATAATATAATGCACATTTAAATACCTTAAAACTGCTCCCATTTATATCTAGTTTTGTATTTAGTTATTAGAATATATTTTTTTATTTTGTACATAAAAAAAGAATATTTAAATGAAGGACAAAATGGTAATTCAACTTTGAGGTTAGAAGCTTCCCACTTATAATAATATATGATGATATGATATGATGATTGTTATCCCTTCAATTAGCTAGATCTAGCACACACTGCACATTGACAAGTTGTGCCAAGTTTTAGCATAAATATGTTCCCAATCAGGTCAAAGAAGCTACATAAACACAATATGAAGCTTTCTCCGGAAACCCTTCCCCCTTTCCAACTCCCGAAACATAAATAGCAGATTCGTGATCTATGGGAGAAAAGTGCAACAACACAAAAGTAGGAACTTAATCAAACAAAAGAAAGTATCACACCTTTAGACTTGTATGGTGCTAATGGGCACACTTTCCAAGTGGGGTGCAATCAAGGCATCCAACTTGACCAACCAGAATGCAACTGCAGATGAAGTCCGGGGCATGCTTGAAAAGCTTGCAATAATGTCTTCTGGGTCATAATTCAATCCCAAAGTATGACCAGATTCACACAACCAGTCCTCATTGATAGCAGTGACAAAATCAGCAAGAACCTACGATACATCACAAAATAGAAGTCCACTTATGTGAGACCTGTTAGGTCAAATTTCTATGAAAATAATGTCAAACCTAGCAGCAGTTGGAAAGGTTTTTCTATAGACTCAATGGATGTATATTTATTTTTGAACTCTCCAAAATGCAAATCCTGGGAAATTGAGATCAATTATAAAAAAAATACTGAAGGATGGGCAGGCATTCGTCACCTGTAAAATCTCTGATAAAGTTGAAGCCCTGCGCAGTCTTTTGATCCAAAGATTGTGGGAAGATCTTCTCCAAGCACCAATTAGGGCACCTTCTGGCATTACTGACTGAACGTTACAAATGATAAATACGTATATCAGATTGTTAATTGAAAAAACATAAGTTGGAAAGTTAATGGCGCAGCAGTTAACAGAACAAATAACTTTATAAGAGTATGAAGGTGCTTATCAGGTAGTCTTATTTTCAATTTCAACTCAGCTATTTGAAAATAGTCTCGATTTTTCTTTTTCTAATCGGTGGTGTCCAGGTCCGCTTGCACGCACCTTCACTAATCCACTGAACAGCTAGTCAAGCACAGGTTGCAAAGGTAATCCGGCTTCCCAAGGCTGGAGCTGACTGGTTCATACTAAATGGTGTAATTGGGATTTGTATACCACTACGTGTCGTCTTTCCCAACAGCACAATACAATCATTATTTTACAAAAAATAAAGGCATTCGTGACACTGGTCAAAGAACAATCCACTTTCTATGAAGTTCACCATCTGTGATGTTTATCCACAGCATCCTAACAAACTAAACTTTCATCAAGTGTTCTTATTCATTGTTGCAGCATCAAGCAATGGATGAACAGAACTTCATACATCATAAACACAATATAAGCTACACAGATGTGCAGGTTAATGAGAGATGTGAAACCAAAGGATCTAAAGTAGTTAAGAATGTGATAGTGTGCTGCAAAGTTACGCATGTGACCTGATAGAAACATGCCACTACTAAACTAAAGCTGTGCTATAATTAGCATGATTATTAAGAACATTGATGGACCACTCTTAGGGGTTTTTTTGACACAAAACAAGATATGCACACCACTCAAAATCATACAAGTTATAAGGTTCTGGTTATATGGAGCACTTAATAATAGTAAACACTTGTAAATGAACATCAAAATTTGGACACATAATACTGGCTGTAAAAGCATTAGAATGACTACCCACCTCAATCGCATGTATTGCAGCTTTAAGTGACTGCAATTCCGATGGGAGAATTTTATGCTTTGATAACTTATCAGTATCTAGATTCTGCCTGCATGTTGCAGTATGAATGGCATATTTTTCTTCAAGATCAAAATCAAGCTCAAACGTGGTGTGGCAAATCCTGCAGTGCTTCTCATCCCTCCAGTATAGATCATGACATTGTTCACACCTTGCAAGTGAATCAAGATAAGACCTTTTCCCAAGTTTCACAGCAGCAAGATTACAATAGAATGATTTCCATATCCATGTGTCAAAAGCTTGAGCAATGTTCCATTTGTCTTGCTGATGTTCTCCTTTCCTACCTACAGGCACCTTCTGACCAATAGAACCATTGTGCACTTCAACAAGGCTTAAGTTATCCACATCAGAAACTGCAGACGATGAACTATCTTCCCTAGAAAAGTTCCTTCCACATCGAGGTGATTGGCTATCTCCTGAATCATTCAGAGCATTTGACATTGCTTGGCATAGGAAAGTTTCCCGTTTCTCCAGAGATGCAACTAGAAGAGCCTCTCGTATACCTCTGCGGTCCAAGGCAGCCGACAAAGAGCATAAAGACTGAAACCAGATCAAAAATACATTAAAAAGTTCATTCGTTGGAAATCGTTGCATGCTACTGACATAAGAAATAGAAGTGCCAAAGTGATATTAAAGTACCTCTTCAGTATCAATCACCTCCCAGTGACCATCTTCAGAAGATTCGAAATAAATCCTCCTGTGCCCAGGATCAAGTTCATTGCAAGGGCCCAAGAAAATCCAGTATCTATTGTACCTACGGTCAGAACCGAGGAAGATAGACTGCATAGGGTGCAACTCATCCCCAGCTTTCAGTTCTTTGGCATTCTTTGCAGTCCTAGGTGACTTATTTTTCTCACATAGCTTTGACATTGATACTGAAGAGTCAACTGACTGAAGTTCCAGTGACACTGTTGGATCTTGATTACTAAGTTGTCCTTTATGACTTTGTACATGCCCAGTCAAGTAGGATGATTTTGCTGATGACCTTTTTATTTTTCCACCAGAAGCATGATGAATTGTTGCAGGAGCACATTCTACAACTGATGGCATCGAATCCTGCAGATAAGACTTGTCACTAAATAAAATGCAGAAAGAAAGAAAAAGCTGGTCTGACATACAAATGCACTTCTTTTTAATCATAACTTAGTGCATAAAGAATGGCTCATGGATAGTGATATATTCACTAAGAATGGTGATGCTCGTACAATATAGCAATAAGTTTTCTTATTAGTCAAAATGTAGTACTATCAAAATGCTCGGTAACGGGGCGAAGAAGCTTCAAAGGCTCTGGATGTGCTCGGAATGTCAATCCTCGAGGCTGTTTCTGGCAGTACCATCAGTTCGGCGTATCTGGCAGGGCCTGAAATTTGTTCACAGACATGCTGGGATGGTTGGAACTACTTTGCCACCAATTTTCAAGGTCTATCTTTCAGGACAGAAGGTTTTTAAAACATCACCTACTAGTACAAGTTAGTAAGCTCTCTCTGGCGCCAGTAAAATGAATATGAAGTGTTAAAAAGCAAATTTAGCAGTTAGTACCATGAACAAGAACGCACATAGGAAAACAGAAGAACCTGAAGACATGAAAACCTAAAGGGAAGAGTTCCTTTAAAGGACCTAATGGACTCATATTGAATATTTTACCTTTTCAGTGATGCTGGATGCAGCAATAAGAAGATCAACCAATGCCACCAAGGCATTCAGCTTCTCTTCAATGCTCAGATCTGAATATTCACCTTCCATCAGCCCTAACAACCATGCTTCTCCTGAGTAGCTTTCATCAATTTCAGTATTTAGCGTTGACAGATTGTTCCTATTTTCAAACTGATGATAGCTCCGTTCAGATTCAGCTCGAACTAGTTCGCGGGACTCACATTCTGAATTATCCCTCATGTATCCACTAATTACCTCTGCTTCATCTCCTTCAGAATCTGAAAAACAAATTTCAGATTCCTGTGAAGAAGGATTAATACGTAGACGGTACCCTGAAGATGATATCTTTTCAAACAAGGTAATGTCACTAGAAAGTGTTGAGCTTATTAAATCTTCTAGCTGAATGGTTGTCGCTGCCAGATTCAATTCAAGAATCTTCAAGACAAAAGGAAAAAGATTCATTAACCAAAGCATTTTATGATGTAGAGGCAGTGGTAAATTATAATACTAATAGTAAGGACCGGGATTCACATCCACTTACAGATTGAAGTTTTGCCAGCTCATGAACTTTCATTCCAGCAGTTCCTTTAATTAGCAGAATGCTAAAAAGTTCACCCTTCAGTGTACCAAGGGCTAACCCATACTTAGCCATCAAACTACGTTCCTAAGAAATAAGAAACCACAGAAAATAAAGAAAATGAGGATCACAGAGTAACGTCATGAATCAAACAGCAAAACTTCCTCCAAGACAGTCTAATGAAGGATAACAGCTATAAGCTAATAGCAGTATTAGATCTGTCGTATGATTTAAGGCTTTTCTCAAGAAAATTAATATTAAAATATAGGAACTGATAAAAAAACAGCATAGCAAGTCACCGCGTCCACAACCATCACTCAAACACCAACGTACATAATACTAGTACTAGTACTAGTGTACTGCAATATGCATTTGCAATAAAATTAAAAAAAAAAAGTAAAAACAGAAAGACACCATGAGGAGTTGCAAGATACTAGTACCTGGAAAGCAAAGCACCACGTTGGAAAGTAATATGTATGTATGTGTGTGTTTGTGTGCATTCTGCTTAAAGTAAATAAAAAATGGAGAATGTAATTATTCCCCTCAGAAACACCAAATTCCATGCTGACCAAGAAGTTACTTGCCACAAACATATCAAAACTGTGTAATTACACCCAGCTACATCCACAATCAATTCCAAGGTGTCTTCCATACAGCCCTAGGATGTGTTTCTGGAGATAGTTGAATAAGATAAGTAATTACAGTACGTGTCCACTTCAGTGCCCGGTGAAGAAGACTCAGAATTCAACAATACACCCAGTGAAATCCCTCAGGTGGGGTCTGTGGTGAAGGGTGCAGAGGCAGGGGGGGCTGTGACCAATTAATCACGATAAGAGACTGTTCTCCAAAACCACACAGAGAAAAGATAAAGGAGTAGCACCAAAAATTCCTGATTTTCTTTCCTTGGCGAGTGAATTCTGCTCTACTCAGGCCTTATCCCTACTGCCTTGTGGAGGTAGAGATGTTGTTTCCAAGAGACCCTCTGCTCAAGTAACGCATATCAAAGCAATTACAAAAGAAAAATAGAGACTCAAAGAGGAATGAGGATTCAACATTCCCAACAACTTATTTCTTACAGTGAAATATGACCACTGACATATCACAGTGTTTAAATATCCAGCGACAAAAACATTAAAGAATAACTTATAGCCACTGACATATCAAAGATGCAAGACAAATTAAATCAGTAGCCAGAAATTGCAGTACCTTGCAGAGAGCCTCTCCAGGTACTCTACCACGTTTGGACCCAAAACCAGCGGCAACCAAGACTTGCCGTAGTATCTCTGTCCATGTTAAGGCATTGAGAGAACTAATACAGAGTTCCAGACTAAATTCTTCATGTTCTATCTGTCGAAATAGATGAATGTTTCCTCTTTCAGAATAGCATACTTCAATGGACAAGAAGATTTTAAAGAGAACAGTGACGAACGGAAGTTTGTCAGCAGAATAGAGTCAGTAGACAAGCATATAAATGATCAAATAGCATATATCCTCTGAAGGGGAAGAGATTCGCAACCAATTACATCCTTTCATATCCAAGATCAATAATCTCAGGACACTAGTTTTACCATAGTGATTGTGGAAGAAAAGCATCAGTAGAATGCATAGAGGGAGGCCGCATGTAGAACATGCAAACACTGTTAGTTGATACAACAGAGAAGCAGAACTTATTTTAATATGTTGATAACACCACTGGTGCTATGGCATAGGGTATCTGTGTACTCCCTGATAGAGATTTCAGATGTCTTTGGGGTTTGTGGTACTTCATGATAATTATAGGACTTTTCTGGTGCTGAACTCTCCAAACCAAACTGTGGACTTTTCTGATACTCAACTCTCCAAATCAGACATAGTATTTAGTATTTTCCATTAAGCATATTGCACTAGTAGGACACTTTGGAAAAGCAAACACTACTCGTAATGCTACTAGCTACATAATAAAATAAGACCCATATCAGACACTCAGTATTTTATATACCCATGTTCTTCTTAGTGCCAACAAAAGAAGACATATTTTAGCAAGGATTCTTTCCTTTTTTTCCTTCTTTCTCGGGGAAATATATAAGCAGGGATCATACATGTTTGGGAGCAGTGCATTTTACTTTGCTAATAGCTAGTTCCGTCTTCCCACTAAAAAGGAACAACAAACATTGTACTCCCTCCGTCCATCTTTATTTGTCCACTATACTATTTTTGGATGTCCAACGATACTTGTCCAGTTTATAAAATCAATGAATAATTCAATCATTTTATGTCTATTTTATCCTTACGATAAATACTATCAATATTCAATATTTAGATGACTCATAATTAATAGGGGTAATATAGTAAAGTTACCCCTCTATTTACTATTTCTTAAGGAGTGTGTCAAGTCAAACATGAACAAGTAAAGATGGATGGAGGGAAGTATATCAGAGTAGCGATCCTTGAGAAAGAAAACTATTGTCTGTATCTCATATTAAAATAACTGTTCGGAAGATATTTTCTTCACAACTCCAGCTTATGTAAAAGGTATATAGGACCTCTAAATTTCCTATTATTACTTTTTGTGATATTATTAAGGACCTTCTACCTTCATACACTTCTGAAGAATTTAAGATTACCATGACTATTTTTATTCCCAGATTCAGTAAAGTATAACTCATGTCAACTCCCCAAAGTGGTTCAACAGTAGAAGCAAAATTCATACTAATATGCTCCAGGATACTTTGTAGAAATTTACATGGTTAGGGTGTTTGTCAGGGAATAACCCCCCACAATTTGTGGGATGGCCATAACATGGTCAAGTTCTCTTTTGTTACATTTCCACATATTTTAGATTCCTTCAGCTTTCGGTTTTCATAACCTGAAGCATCATTGTTTTCTCTCCCTTATCTTCTAGTTTTTCTATTGCCCTACCTAAGTAATGTAACCTCCTTTGTAGCAAAGATAAATGATGAAATAAATAAGCCATCTTCAGATTGAAGTTCCAGGAAGCACTAGCCTAATAGCGAATACGTACAAATTGCTGTACATAAACTGTCTCACAGCTGCTTCTGAAGACTCAACCCTATGCTAATATGCAAAAGCCTATTAAACTGAAAAATAGATCTGAATGCATGTAAACTCACTGAGTGAACTAATCCCAAGAAATTGCAACTTCTGCTTGCTTGATGAATGAATCCCTTGTTAAGCTGAATTTCAACATCTGCCAAAAGAAGCCTGAGAAAGGCTAAATGAACTTGTCCAAGTATCAAGGAATCCTGAAAGCAACAAGAATCAAATCAAAACTGGTAAGTGATCTGAAAGCAACAAGAATCAAATCGAAATTGGCAAGTGATCAGCATCTTTAGAAGTAGCTATCAGGTCTCAAAAGTGAATGATGGAGAATAACTAGTAGAGAGCTGAACTTACTTTTTCATGAAATGCTTGTGCAAACTCATCAATTGTGAAGGAACAGATATTAATTCTTGCAGCATAAGTACAAAGAAAGTGGAAGACCTGCAAAATAAACTGCATATTAGCCCATATACTTCTTTTAAATAAAAAAATTACATAGGAAAAAAAGGCGAGGTTATGTTGAGAAAAGCATCAAAATACAAAATGCTTTGTTTTCACAGATCATCTTTGTGCAAATTTATTGAGAACAAAAGAACTACATCCTCCTAACAAACGGAACATTAACAATGAGGTATACCAATTGAGCACTAACCATGACAATCTAATATTATTTTCTTCATTTGCATTAACACTATCAGACTAAGCAAAGAATATTATTTCCCAAGTACCTTGAACAGTTTCTTGGCGAGCTCTGGAGAGGAATCCCATGGTCGCTCATAGAGAGGCAGCTTCATTATTACTGAATTGGGAGGAAACTTTGGAAGTAAACCTACAGAATTAAAGGAATTTTGTTAGACATAGATTGTAAATATGTATACTTCAAAGCAAATTGATGACTGGTTGATCTTGTACTATAACTTAAACATCTAAAACAAGCAACTAGACCATAGAAGCAAGGTTAAGAGAACAAAAAGAAAAAACAACTAACAAAATAAAGAAATGGAAGATAAAATAAACATAAAGCAATTAATTTACATTTGCAAAGAGAACGGGAAAAAATAGGGGGTCTTATTCTTACCTTTGCAAAGTGAACATCCACGAAGTCCATTGCTTGCAAAGTGTGTACAGCATGTCAATGAGTTAGGTCCTTCTTCCAACTCCATTAACTCAAGTTCCTCATCATCCACTAGCGACCCCAACTGTGTAAACTCCTGTTGGTAATTCCTTTTTTTGATAGGTAATCCTTCTTGGCACTTTCTCCATTCCAGCGCAAGTTCACATTTTTCCTTACGAGGCATCTTCTGCTTTTCAATCCTTTTATTCTCTGCCTGCAATTATGAAATGCCACAGTAGAATTACATTAATCACTACATATCAAAAAGAAGGAAAAAAGCAACTCCAACCACTAATAGTAGTAGCTTTTCAGCATGAGCCAAAATATTACCTTTCTGCATTTCACGCCAACCTTCTTCTTATCCTGCAATTTCTTTTCTATTTTTCTCTGCACACAGAAGTTCAGCTAGCAATTACCAACCTTTGCCAAAGAATCAGAAACGGAACTTGGAAGACATGTATCATGCATGTACTACAAATTGCAAAGTAAATATCAAAGGTATGGCGTGAGGCTCAACCAAAATAGACTGTCGCTGCAACAACTTCTTCTTTCTCTCTTCAGCACTCTCTCCAAAATCAACACCAACGGGGATGTCTCCGGAGTGAGGATTTGTTGCCCGCCAAACTGTCATCAAACCCTTCCCCATACCATGATTTCTAAGAGTAGCCCTCTTCTCAGTCATTAAACGTTTCCCAGCACTATGCTTTTTCACCGAAACGTCTTTTGTTATCAGACCTTTCCCAGTACCATGCTTCTTCACAGGAGGGTTACTTTCACATAAAGCTCGGCAATGCATGGTAGCAGGCACAGAAACCTGGTTAAGAAAAAGGTAAAAAAACAAAGAGAAAATATGAACAAACTGAAAAGATTTAAGCGTTCATATTGAGCACCTAGAGGTTATGATGACTTCCCCAGAACCTATCATGCCTACCTTTCTCCTCTTAGTCGCTCCTTGGTTTTCTTGTCTAGCTTGACCCGAAATCCTGGAACCTGATCGTGGAAGAACAAGATTTAGCACAGCAAGCATACAGAAACAGTAACCGACATTACTACTTCACCAAAAAAAAGTAATTGACATTAATCAGCCAAAAACAAACAGAAGAAGAAGATGTAATTGCATTCTATGACATTTCACTTTTCAACAAGGACAAGTAGCTATGAACTAATCCTTGCAACCATATTTATTACGACTAGAATCATCTCTTCATGTATAGACTTAGAGATTTGATTCTTTCTATCCCTTTTCTATCTAGATGCATAGGAAAGCTATCCCTTGGGAACCATCAGTTTCCAAATGATTTCATCCATCAGCAAAGTTGAGTATTTGAGTCAAATGCAAATAGGCTGATTTATATTGAGGAGCAGCACCCACTTCTCTTCTGCCCGAGCTGTTTTTTTCCCTTCAGATATGTCAAAGATCTTTTTATTTCTCTCTTTTATATATATGGATAAATAAAATATCATTTCATTGATAACAAGCCAAGGCACTGTCCTCCATAGCTTCTTTTTCTTCTTTCAAGCTGCCCCTTAGCTTCATCCTGATATCATTTCCACTCCTGTCCTAGACCAACTCCTTGGATATTGATGGACATAAAATATCAAGGCCCAACTATTCAAAGCAAATTCACAACCAAAAAAAAATACTCGTGCTTTTTGCACATGCAACACAGACTCACCACCGTTATCTTCTCTTCCTAAAAATGTTTACAGCTAGGATAGCTCCCCAAGCGGCACAACATACAAAAAAATGTAGAGAACCTACTGTGAAAATACAGAAGTGTATCCATCCCCCACCTACTAAATATTATCATGTCTGTCTATTTCTACACAGAGACATAGTTCATATAAGTGTTATAAAAATCTACATTAAGTCTAATCTAAACCCATAGTCAGTGGTAATGCACACCCATGGACTCCACTCAATCACTTATAAAGACTTCCATTCGAGTCCTTAACCATAGGGGAATACTTCTGACCATAGCTAGAAATGAAACACAACCATATACAGAACTACCACCACCAAGACAATCAACACTCAAGCCCACTTCTCTTCATCAAAATTCACTCTAAAAAATTTAACTTTTGCCAGCTTTCGCGCATCTCAACAACTAATTCCACCAAAGCTACAACAAATAAGAAGAAATCACCAAGCATTTTTTTTGTCTTCCACTCGAATTTAAACCTGAAACCTCATAATTCTAAACCCACTTAATTAACCACTAAACCACACCCTTAGGTACACAATTCACTCAAAATATGAAATGATTACAACAAAAAAAAAATTACCTTTCTTAAGATGAGAAAAAGCATTTGAAGGAAGAATATCAAATTCATCACCAAGTGTAGGACCATCTTTTCTGAAAATTTTAGCCAGTATATAATCAGGTGAATACAAACCCTCTTGAAGCCTAAGCCGATAATCATCTTCACTCAAAAACAGCTGCTGTTGCTGCTTCTTTTTACCACTCTTCTTTGGATTTTGATTTTGCTTCTTCTTCTTAGCCGCCATAATTAAAACAAAAAATCAAAAATTAAGCTCAATTAGCCATTGAAGACTCCATAGTTAAGAGTTTTGAGAAAAATGGAAGAAGAAGAAGATGACAAAGGGTTTAAGAAATGTAGGGTTTTGGGGTTTAATTCTTTGGATATTTTTTTTATTTTATTTTTTGGGTTTTTAATTAAAATATCTTAAGATGAAACCGGGTCAGTAATGAACCACGTCTAGACTGAACCGGTTTAACACGTGACTCCGGTTTGAGGACAACACAACATATATAATTCTATTTTCGTTATACTTATTTTAACATAGCTCGAGATTAATTATTTTGAGATTTGTTATTTCATGATTGTTATATTTTGCTTTATATGTGGAAGGTGGAAGTGACATTTTGTGGTGGACTAAATTCAGAAAGTGAGACTGAAATGGTTTGAGCATGTGCAGAGGAGATGCGAAAGACTGGATATGGGAGATATGCGGAAGGGTTGAGGTAGGTCGAAGAAGTATTGCGAGGGGTGATTAGACAGGATGCGGTGTAGCTTCATATTACTAAAGTCACGACTATAGATAAAGTAGACGTGTATTAGGGTAGATGGATAGTAAGAGTGGAGGGTTGTATTGCTTTGTTAGGGTTTAGGCTTGTTAGTGCATTTCGTAGTATGTTATTGTAATTGTAGTGTATGTTGTAATACTAGTCGTACTCTTGTAGTTTTTATCACATGTTATTTGAGTTTTCGAGTATCACACGATTTTACTATTGTTAGTGTTTTTTTCTTGTGCACTTTGCTCGTTTTTTATTATTAGTAATTATGATTTATTTGTTTTTTTCTTCTTTTTTTAATTAAGTGTGATGCACTTGAACTGAGAGACTTACGAAAATAACTTCTCTATCTTCACGAGATAATAATAATGTCTGCGTACAATATACTCTCAAGTTACATTTCATTTGATACAACCTAAATTTATTGAATTCATTAAGATATGTCATAAACTCTGTGTGTATATATATATATATATAGCTTTTAAAACCTAAAATATATAGAAATAAGTCTAAAATTATAGGGCCTAGCTATGACTTTAGTAAGTTGCTTAGATCTTGCTTCTTGTTACGGTTATATATATATATTGTAATAAATAGATAAAATCTAACTTTCAATTTATGATAAATCTATAATGAAAAATTTCATCTTTATTATTGATTCTAGAGTTTAATCGTATAATTTATCTTTTTTTTTTAAATATAGGCCTTAAATTGTTATCGTTTTTTAATAAGTTTATTTGTTTATGTGTGATTAATTTTTATTTCCTTATCTCTTGTGAAATCATTAAGTGTTATAGTTTGTAAATCTAAGTTGAGGTTCTTAAGATTTTTTGTTGAATTTTTGATCACTTACATGTGCTTAGTATATATTTTAAAATTTAAATAAAAGAAAATATATACGTGCAAATGTGGAACTTGCAAAAATAAAATAAAATTGGTGAATTCATCAAATTGGACACCTTAATTTCTTGTAATGAATTCAAAATTGATAAGATCATGTTATTTAACTGAATGACATAATTTGGATAAGATTTATTTTAGTGTGGTTTTTATTATTAAATTAGTGTGATTTAGTTTTGTACTTCGATCTTCAATTTTATACATTAAATTTGGTTATCATATTAATTTTTTTTTAATGATTTTTAAACCAAACATGTTATATTTATAGATCAAAAATTCAATTTTATTTTCTTTATGACGTGGATGACATGAGTTAGACTTAAACTGAATTGAGTTTATAGCTTCACAAATATTTATCTCTCTCTTTTTTTTAGTCTCGAGAGCTTAAAGAAACATTATTTTTACTAACGAATATATTAATTCCAATTATTGTTATCGCATCAAATTCAATATTCAGATCACTCGTCTTAGAGCCCGTTTAAATAAGTTTATAACTTCCAAACTTATAAAACGAAAATCACAACTTATCAATTAAAATTTTGTAATTTTAGCTTATTTTTATTTGTTAATTTTAAAATATTCTAATTTACAATTATTTTTTCTATTATAAAAGTAGTTGGAGGACTTTTTTTATTTTTTTTTTATATATATATATATATATGGATTGTACATTCACATGACATATATATCCGAATTATGAGTATCTTATATTCCGGATATACATTATCTATATATTCAAAAAGTCAATCGAATCAATCTAGCGGCTGTAAAATACACTAAAGGCCCACTAATTTAATCTACACCGTTAAATCAAAAATAAAAATAATAAAAAAAGAAAACAGAAAAGAATTTAATTCGAAAAAAAAGAAAAAAAAATATCTCAATTCTCCAAAAAAAAAATAATTCATGGAGCCGAATGAAACCAGTGGACTGAATTCTTACTTCCACCACCACATCCACCACCAACCGCCGCCGTCACAACCACCGCAAAACCCTAACCCTACAACCACCACCACCACTACCAATGGAATTGTATCAATTAACAATCCAACCGCTAACGCTAACGCTAACACCACAGTCGGCGCCGCTTCTCATATGGTGTACACTGGTTCGCTTCCGTCAGCTGTGTCGCCGACTATGGAGAGTGTGAAGAGAAAGCGGGGGAGACCTAGAAAGTATAGCACGCCGGAGCAAGCTGCTGCTGCTAAAAGGCTGTCGTCGGCGTCAGCTCCTCCTAAAAAGAGGGATCATGGTTTGAGCCATGTTGCTGGAGCAGACGGTGGTGGTGGTGGTTCTTCGAAGAAATCTCAATTAGCTGCGTTGGGTTAGTCTCTTTTTCGTTATCTTCATCACGCGCTCGCACGCGCCAATGTTGGGATTTTGTTTTGGAGAATTTTTAAAAATCTGTTCTTTAGATACATTATATTTATATATATAAGAGGGTACATGAGCACATGATATGCATATAAAATAAAAGCATTTGTATTCAGTATCTCTGTTTTATTTTCTTTTATTTTAAGGCTTAGTTTAATGAATACTTTATTCTTGTGTTGGACCTCCAACTCCTCCACTTCTATTTTCTTTTCTTCTTTCCTTCATTCAACTGAAGTTTTTTAAAAATGTGATCTTGCATGGTTTGTATATAGTAGAAAATATGTTACCTTATCCATTTTATGTTGCCCCTTTCTCAGTCTAATAAATGGCATTGCTGGATAAAAATTTTATTCAGTAAACAAAGAGGCAATCACAACTTGCCTCTAAAGTTATCTTCTTTACACCATTAGTATGATTTGCTTTTAATTTAGATGTCTATGCATAGACAGGTTTGTCATCTCTTGTTTTATCCTGTCCCCTGCTCGAATGCGGGGGGATATGGGAGGTTATGGGATGTGTAATTGGAAGTGCTTAAATTATTTTTCTTCATATATTTACATAGTGATTATGTTTAAACTGTCAGCTAGTGTACTCTGTTTCCAATGTTTAAAAGGCCTAGTTACTGTTGCTTAACGCGTGGAAGGGTGTCTGCTTTACTCAAATTTTATCCTATTGGTTTCTGCAGGCAATGCTGGTCAAGGTTTTACACCTCATATCATCACCGTGTCTGCTGGAGAGGTATGTTCAGAAATTTTCTTCCAAATTCTCTAATAATTCTTCTCATTATGCAAAGTTCACCATGCTTAAGTCGATGATAAATGATGATTCCTTCCATATACTTTTATCTATTTCTGATAGATAGTTTCACTTTAGGTATCTAGATAATTCTCAAAAATGTTTTTGAAGGAAGAGAACTTTTTCTTTTTAAGCAAATAAATTGGATAAGGGATCAATTAAGCTGTAAATAGATAGGACAGTTTATCAACTTTACCTTTTTTCAGAATTAAATAAAATTAGATAGGACAGTTATCTTTTGTTAAAAAAGTCCTATACGAAGCTTAAGACTTGTGGAGTAGGGAAACTAGGATAGAAGATATAAATCAACTTGTTGAATTCCTAGAAATGATGTGGTTAATGCTGGGGTAAGAGCGTTTGTATTTTGTTGTCGTATACTGGTTGTACCTTCTTGATACTTGCCTTGATGAAATTACCCTAGTTTAGAAACTAAAAAAGAATGGATGGAAAAGTCAGTAAGTCCATAAATTATACTGGGGAAAGTTAGAGGTGTTGGGACTTTTGGGTTTCTGGAAAACTGTAGCTGGTATTTAAATATCCAACTGATGATACTTCCATTACATGACTAAAGCACCTCCCAGATGGTCTAGCTGGCTTACACCCATTTTGTTTTGTATTTTTTCGCTATGGTAACTTGTTGACATCATAGTGGATGTTTCAAGGATACATAAATCTGTTCAGCTTTGGTCCATTTATTGTACCTCCAGTGAGGGGAGGAAGATTCTGCTGATAGGTTTTCCTTTGTGTTCAACCTTTTCCTCTTTATTGGTGCCTGGAGTGTGTTACTCCTCATTTATGATTTTTAGATACCATGACTTTCTTCACTAGTTACTTCTTTTCCTCTTTCATTCTAGCAGGTTCATTCCTTTTTATCTGCTTTCGCATTTAAGATCTCAACTACATGACTTCATTTCATTTATACAGAGACAATTGTGCACTCTGGGTTATTATCTCTGAAGTATTTATTTTTTGAAGGATATTTTATATGTTAGAACTCTTCTCATACAATTATTGGTATGTCAAGACTGAAGGGAACTTCCCAAACTTCCTTTAAGGTTAAAGCTACGTGACATATACAAGATACAAGCCAACAATGAAGTTAATTAGGTGACTACAAAATTGTCTATGTGAAGTAAGGATATGTAAGTAAATGATATCATGTATAAGGGAGACATGCTCTAAACTGTATATAAGTGACATCAATTGTTGATTGCCTGCTTGAACATCATATTTAACCATTCTTGTCCATTCCCGTGATTAGATTCCTTATTGGTACAATAATTTTGTTATACTAAGTTATTGGTTTGTTAGAAGTTCGGTCTAGTTGAAAAATTTAATTAGGTTTGTTTTTTCTATGAATTCTTCTGATATGTACATTGATTTTAAAAAAAAAAAAAATTCCTGATGTGCGCAAAAGTTTGAGTCCTTATATAATTGCTTCCAGATATAACATTTTTATAGCAGATAACTCAGATAAAATGACCTATGGGAAATTCAGCGTTTCCTGCTAATCATGCCAGCTTCAAGAAATTTGACAAATTTCTGGATTCTTGTGGCTACCAACTTAGATTTAGAAAATTCAACTGGGGACATATCTATCTGAGTACTAGCTTCGCTCTTTTTATTTTTATATCAAGAAAGTATTAGCTTCTCTCTTACCGGAATCATGGTGAAAATTGAATTTGAGTTTTGGTGCACAGCCTCAGAAAGGAGAAAGGATGAACTGATTCATCTGGTTTTCTGTTCTATTAATAGTCTGTCAAAGTGGGTTGAGCATAGAAGAATATGTAGCCCATGTGTTGTTGTAATTATCATGTAGTACAAAGTGAAGTAGGAAAACAGCCAGCTGTATGATCGTTTGTTCTTGTTGTTATTAAAGGGAATGTAAAGTTTGCTCTCTCTCTCTTTTTTTTTAAAGTTGCATATATGGAGAAGAGAGAGTGATGTTTTAAGAGAACATTGTCTTGTCTTCTCACACCAAATTGTATGTAATTGCTCTCTAAGTGCCTTTTTGATTCCATCTAGTTGCTACAAATCATCTCTTCTTTGCTCTTGCTTCACTTGCCATTACTTAAGTCAATAGCAAAGTTTCTTTTGAGGTTTTTATTTTTTTTACAGAATGGTAAGGTTAAGTTATTGTTGAAGATATCCCCTCTCCAAAAATTATGGCGCACCATGAGTTCCTCACATATCCGCCTTTTCCAAAAATTATGGCGTGCCATGAGTTCCTCACATTTCCGCCTTTCCCTAAGTCATTGTGTTCCATGTTATTCTTGTAGTTCAACTGGAATGCTTTTGGTTTGTGTTCCTTCTGACCTCAGTAATTAGATCTGATAGGAAATCTTTGCCTATCATTTTCCTCGTTACAAATTGATTTTAAAAGTCAAATTGGTGTATCGTTAACATGACATATCATCTGTCTATGAAAAGTATTGCATATTGTTAATTTCTTGTTGCACTAACTTGAATGTGCCTGCAATATTTCTTGTTGCACTAACTTGAATGTGCCTCTAATACCATTACCTTCCTTTCGGTTCTTAGAGCATTAGGCATATCAAACTAATTTCTGTTGTTTTATGATCAAACTTGAGATGCCGTTGATTTGTTGTCACAAGCATATGATTCAGGGGTTTATCCTCAAAAAGAAAATATATGATTCAGGGGTTTAGTCCTTTTACTCATCCTTTCGTTGTTCGTCAGAAAATGTAATGTTGGTTTTTCCTTAACATGCATGAGAGTTTAAATGGTACATCACAGTTCTTAAGTAACTGCACTGCATTAGAGATGTATTTTTTCAAGTTTTCTCAATATAAATTACTTTATTTCCACCAATCAATTTTTTTCACTTAATTTTTATTGCAATCGCCTTCTGATTATGCACGTTTTTGTCCCTCATTTTATGCTTATACAATTTTTGCAATTCACTTAACAGGATGTCGGTCAGAAAATCATGATGTTCATGCAACAAAGCAAACATGAACTATGCATATTGTCAGCATCTGGCTCAGTCTCCAATGCCTCTTTGCGTCAACCAGCAACATCTGGAGGAAGTATTACATA
The DNA here is from genome assembly GCF_036512215.1 of Solanum lycopersicum. Lineage (NCBI taxonomy): Eukaryota > Viridiplantae > Streptophyta > Magnoliopsida > Solanales > Solanaceae > Solanum > Solanum lycopersicum. The sequence goes on along the minus strand of NC_090810.1, from coordinate 1,529,233 downwards.
TGAGGTAGAAATTTCTTACTGATGCTGTTGAATGTGAAGCGTCGATTCTGCAGACAGACATAGGTCTAAAGAATAATAAAGAAAAGCAAGATTCAATTATATAATGAAGGAAATTAGGGTTGGTTGTGTCTCGTTGTTGTTGATTGGATTGATCCAACAATTTCAGGATGACTTGCAAAAAAATACTGTTAATAGGACACATCAAATCAATGTTGGAATTTTTAGATTACATCATATGATCTATGAAATTTGGTAAATTCTCGTGGGGTTCTTAATTGACTGTCACACATATTTCACAAACTGTAAATTTTCGATAATGTTACTGTAACCTAGGCCACAATGGAGTGTGTTTGGTATCATGGGGAATGTTTTTCATGGAAAATGATCTCCTAGAAATGTTATCTTTGAAAATATGTGGGTTCCACAAGGATTTCATACCCCATGCTAGTTCTTTTTCTCTCTCCCCAAATATATGCATTTAATAAGTCCTCCACCTATTCATGTGTGACGACATCTATGATTATGAAATTAAGGAATGAACCGTTGCCACAATCATGTTCAATTTCTTTTGACCGTTTTAGATTGTGGCCCTTTGTAATGAAGGGTGAGAAGGAAGTTCATGGAAAGGTTTAATAATCACTTCACCTCTTTCATACTTTTGACGTCTACCTTACTTAATTTTTAGTGTTTGGTAAGCAAGAAAATATTTTCCCAATAGCATATATGTGTTATGTAGCAATACACTATGTAGGCGGGATGGGATGGGGAGTGGGAGTTCGGGGTATGGTCAAGGGATGGGGAGTGGGTGGGTGGAAGGAGACAATTAGTGTGGAATGTTACTTATGCAACTTGTTTTTCCTACTTCCATTAGGGAAGTCATTTTCTTCATTTTAAGAAAATTATTTTCCTAGAGAGGAAAACATTTTGACCAACCAAATCTTTTGGTATGTGCAAAACATTTTCCGGTTTTCCCATATTTGGTTAGTCAAATCTTTTGGGAAATATTTTCTCTAGGAAAACAAGTTCTTTAAAAGTAAGTAAATGAACTAGGGGAAACAAGTTTTATAAGTGATGTTCCACACTAATTGTCTCCTTCCCACCCTCCAACATACCCAACCCCCTCCTTCCCCCCCTCCCAAACCTATATAGTGTTTGCCTAGACTGTACACAAATGTTTCTAAATAATATTTTTTGCTTATGTACCGAACACATTAAACTAAGTATGGAAACTACTTACTTTTGTAAAAAAATATTTCCAAGAGAACATTTTCCGTCGAAACCAAACACACCCTTAATCTTTTGGATTGAGAATAAAATGAGAGAGGGTGAGGTTCTCCTAGAATGGTAGAGTTAAGAATGATCAAACAATGCTATCACGACTAATAAAAGCTAAGTAGCAGTACATCTACTATGAGTTCCTTTTTGTTTTGAGGTGAATTTAAGTGTAATATTTAAAGAGGCCAACTTTTTTACCATGTAGCTCTTTTACCTTTATTTTTTCAGTAATGTGAAACCTCTTTTGCGTTTAACTCTTTGTTCCTTGTTTAGTTGAAGTAAGACTTCACCTCAACCCTTTGTTCCTATGTAGCCATATTTCCTATATTGTGGTTCAAGCACAATTATGTTCTTCTATGGGACCAGTGATAATCAACCATACACTTTATACTTACACTGAGGTGCAACAATGAAAAATAGATCAAGTATAAGAAACATTCCAAAGAACAGAGAGCTTGTATTTTGTGGTCATTTTTTCTGTTTTAGAGATAGTAGTGGGTTCTATTTCTAGGACTACAGTGTCTTCATGATTCTCACTAAACAAATAAGAGGAATAGGATTTAATATTTCATATTTTTGATGTAATCAGAGTATGTCAACCAACACTTGATCACATCTACTATCTCCCAAATGGCCAAGAAAGACCATCCTAATTTTGTGTCTTAGTTTTAGCATGTGAACGACACATTTGAGATGCCTAGATTATATCCATGCTGTATTACTAGAAATTAGGACAAGCTTATCAGGGTTTCCCTTTTCCTTTTTGGTGATAGTAAGCTGTCATTAGCATCATTATTCTGCCAGTCATAAGAGAAAAAGGTCTTTTATCGCATCTTTCATGTCAATTGAAGTATACAGCACAGTGTCATAACTTTGTGTTACTTCATGCCAGGGTCGATTTGACATTCTCACTCTAGCTGGATCTTATGTACGCACCGAGACTGGAGGCAGAACCGGTGGGCTGAGTGTGTGTCTGGCAAGTAATGACGGTCAAATTATTGGAGGTGGAGTTGGTGGTCCCTTGATTGCTGGAGGCCCAATTCAGGTTTTCTATTTTCAAGAATATTTTAATTTGTTTAGTATGATCTTAATTCTTAGCCATCAACAGAATTAATTAAGATATTGATCTTAAGGTTAGCTTATAAGAGATTAGATTAAAAATATCTTCAAGGGTACCAAGCAGCTCAACAGTTGTCATGCTTTCTCACTGATAGCTTTTTACCTAACTTGAGTCTCTTTCTGTTTCTTCATTTCTTCCTTCTTTTATTTCTTTCTTTTTTTTCCACTGATGAAGTGGTTGATGTAGTATCTCTCCATGTGTAACATTGAAGTTCTCTTGTGATAATACGAATTTAGTTGTACAAGTTTAGACGATCAAAATGTATATTTGACTCTCACCATAAAGGAAAAAGACTCGTTAAAAACATGAAGTAATTAACTTACCAATCAAGGACAAGAATCAGTGATCTATTTATTTGCTCATCTTTCGTCACGTTAAGTTCCTATCTTCTGATAGCTTGTCATTGACTATGTTGGTAGGTGATTGTTGGCTCATTTTCAGTTGACTCAAAAACTGGGGGACTAAAGCATGATACTTCCGCCCAATTTGGTGGATCACCATTATCATTTCGTTCAATGGTTGATTCTTCTAACCAAAGTATGGGTGGAGGTCAGTTTATGATGCCTTCTCGCGGTATGCAACCAACACCATTACATTCAACTGATTGGAGAGTTACCACCGGTCAGGGCTTGCACCAGTCTCCAGAAAATGGGGACTATGACCACCTTCGAGATTAGCTAAAACGTGACGTATTAGGAGTAGTGTGATAAACTTTCCTAAGTTATAGGTTCTTTTTTCTAAGAGAATATACACTCTTTACATTTGTACATGTTAGCAACAAAACCTTCCCTGTAGTGTCTTCATTGCAGATGAAAACTGCTCCCAAATACTCTGATGTCTAAACCTCAGAATTTCTTTTCCAATTCTCTGAATAACTTTGCTGTCTCTGTCTTAGAGTTGTTTATTTCTTTTTGTTGGTTGAGTATGTTTAGGATTCTTTATATTTCTGACTTTTGTCTATACTGATGAAATAAGAAGTTAATTAGGTCTGTGTTTACCTAGTTGTATTAAAAATATATCATGTCTAGTCACTCTCTACTTTTGCTCGGATAAAAACGATGATGTTCAGACCACCTTGCTTATTACTAAAGAAATCATCTAACGATTTTGACCTTGTCGAGGTCTTTCTTTTTTGAATAAGGTTTTCAACTACTTCATTGTGTCCAATAGTCTCTACTTGTTATCTCATAAATTTTGTTTCTTCGAGAGACGCAAATGAAGATAAAAACTATGGATAATTTGTGATTAATAGTAAAGGAAAGATAATTTGCTCGCTATTCGAACTTAGAAAATTAAAATTTAGATTGTTGACCTATATTATGTGGCAAGTGGACAAGTAAAGTCATATTAAACATGTTTATTTGTTTAAAGTTTTCAAATTATAATCTCAATTTGCCTATAGAATATTTGATGTGGAAATTTGTAACAAGACCGTTATAATATTATTTATATTATTACACAAGTCTCGATGTGTTTTAGAAAGTGTATTATATTTTAAGTTTTTTTTTTTACATTTCAATATTGCCCTTATACTTTGGTTAAATATTCTTAATGTGTAAAGGTCAATTTGGTCATTTCAGTTGGAAAATTAAGAATCAATTATCCATTAAAAAGTCCCAATTGGTAATATATTGGATCATAGCAAAATTGCTAAAAAAATCTTTATTTTTTACTCAAAAAGCAATAATTATAATATAATAATATAACTAGTGGAATTGCACAAGGTTTGAGGAGGGTGATTAGTACGCAACTTTATCTATATTTAACGAGGTGATTATTTTTAATAAGTATGTAACTTTATCGATTCAAATAAAACATAACAAAAAAAAAGCGAAAAGTATCACTACTAATAAAATACATAAAATCTTTTATATCATCAAGCTAGGTAAAATCTAAATATAAGTGAAATTTATAACGTTTTTAACTCGATTTATTAATAAAACAATAACATGAATTATGTGAATTAACGAATATTACGTTACGAATTCTGAAAAAACTTATTTTAAGTTCACCAAATATCTTTCACTAAGGAATGGACCAAAATTGACTATAGAAAATGTGTATGTGATATAGTATGTCATTGTTTGAAGTTCTTTTTCACGTGTCCCCTTTTTGATTATTATTTTTTTTGTGTATATTTACTAAAAATATACAAAAATAAAAATAAAAATATAAGATATTTTTAAAATTTTGTTAGTTGAGGTAGGGGGACAATATTAATTATTATTATTAGTTCAACCAACATGGAAATGATATTTTTTCCTAAATTTGTATAAATCATATGTCTATTCCATATTGGTTTACAAATACGTGTCTCTACCCCCTCACATTTCAATAATTTGAATAAAAAAAATTTATTTTGCGATGATTTTTAATTTATATTTTAATTATTCGTTAAAAGAAAATTTATAAAATAAAATATTTTTATTCACACATTTATTATTTTAAGATTTTAAGAACTAAATCATGTGTGGTATAAATTATGTTTTGTCTTAATTTATGTAATAAAGCTATATTCTTTGAATAAGTATACAAAATTTATTAACCTTGATCATGTCTCTAAATTCAAAAATACGAAGCTATTCTAGTTATCAAAACAAGATATGAAATACTTAATGATTTATTTTTTATATGAGAAAATTTATTTATATTTTTACTAAAATAGTGGAATAAGGTAATCATACGATTAAAAGAATACTCATTAATTATATGAAATTATTTATAAATATTTAAAAATTATTATTCTTACTCCATGAAATCGAACCATAGATCCAATGATTAAATTCTAAAATGACAAAACTTAATTAAATCATAGATTTAGCTCATTGATTAACTTTTAACGGTCAAGATAATGCAACGTCATTGCATGCGACTTTTAATCACACTTTGTTATGCTATTTATCAAATATAAACCGTCTGATTAACCCCATAATAAGATCCACTAATCCACTTTGCATCTGTGATTAGTCCCCCTCTTCTTTTTTTTTTTAAGGAAAAATATTCGATAAATACTTCTATTATATTTGTTAATTCTCCTTATATTTTGAAATAATTTTATATTATCTCACTTTTTAATAATTTTATATCAAATTTTAAGTGAAATGCACCTAGATACATATATTTTAATTGTAAGATATACTGAAATGGGAAGGAGCAAACGAAATAAAAGGAACGCAAATTAGATTCTCAAATACATGCATATTATAGTAGATACATGTATCTAAGATGTATATCAGATTTAAGGAGAGAGGTGAACGACATATAAGAGATGATTACATGTGAATCTAGTTGAATATATGTTGATTTGACTCGAATCTTGAACCTGATCTTGAATCCTACACCGGTTAATGATGCGATGGGGGAAGTTTTTCTTTTTTCATCAATGCTGGCCCAGTAATATCTAGAATAAATTATACCTAAGTTTGATTTCATATATCTGATAACCGACCTTCTGGTTAGAATTACTTTTTTTATGTATATATATTAAATATCGAATCCCCTTTCGATTAGTTTGCGTGTTTAGTTTTTCATATTTTAAACTCTCTCATTGAAAATTCTAACTCCGCCACTGTCTTGATCTATATACATAACATGTATCCGAAATTTAAAATCTGATAAAATTCGTAACATTACAAACTAGCTTGAATCTAAGTAATTAATTTATAAAGTAGTGAGTTTTTTTCTTTTAAAAAAAGTTACATTTTTATTCGATATTATGATAAATCGTTTTTGACAAAAGTTATTCCTTACCTAGAGAAATTCAAATTTAACGATGCTAATTAAAGATGAAAAAAAAGTTACTAACTTAAACTTAAGAATTCTAATTAAAAATAAAAAAAAATACATATCGCTCCGTCAAACCCGCTAATAATAATATTAAAGAACATTGTATAGTACTTACAACCTAGTAAAATAAAAAAAATACATTATAGTACCTATAGAAAAATGGGATTTTTGCCAAAAGCACTTTTGAGTTCCATACTATTTTAAGAGCCTTATTGTGATTGACAGAAAGTGACATGGATTAAGAACGTCTAGGTTCTCTTCATCTAATCTTTGAGGGTCCCAAAAAATTATTTTTTTAATTAATATAAATATGAAAAAGAAAAGAAATTTATTGGAATTTTCCTCTTTTCTTGATCTTCCTTGTTGATTTCTTTCAATTAAAAAAAAAAGGAGTAAAAAAGGGACAAATTAAAGGTGTTGTCTTTCTTCTTCAACACAAAGAATAGAGTCAAAGAATCTAATGAGTATAATGTGGTTTTAGTCTTCTCTTGTTTACTCACTCAAAATAGTAATAGTGGGTCATTTATTTGGGGGGTTTTCTTGGTTTTTTGTGGGTGTTGTTGTACTAACTTGAGGTTTGACAAGTGTGTGTATGTGTTTGTGTGTTTTGGGAGTTTCCCATTTCAAGAGGTGGAATTTTGGCAAGAGGGGTTGTGTCTTTTTTTGTTTTGTTGGTATCATTTTGACATAAAGTTACCTACTTTCACCTTCTTGTTTCATTTATCTCTCACTTTTTGCAATTAAGGGCTTTTAAAGATTTCATTTTTGGGTCTTCTTGTATTGAAGATTCCTGAAAAAAGTTAAAACTTTTTTGTGATACAAAGAATTTCCTGTGGAGATTTTAAAGCTCCACAGGAAGGTGTTTGTGTTTCCAAGCCCATCCTGATTTTTTATCTGCAGATTTTTGCTTAAGGTCATCCATTTTCTAATCTTTATTCTAGTTTTTTGCTCTATTTCTTCTAAAGATTAGAACTTTGATGTTGTTTTGCTAGTTTTTCTGTTTTTGTTTTTTTTTGGTTTCATTTTTGCTGAGTGTGCAGAAGAAAATCTAAGGAGGCCTTTAGTGGGTGAAGGAATAGTTGATGAATTTAGTTTAACTGAAAATTTGGGAACTTGGGTCAAAAGGGTATGCTAGATCTTTTGGCATGTATGTATGTTAGATCTAGGCATGTGCCAGATCATTTTTATTATTATTTTATTGGGGCTTGTGTTATCTGGGAATACATTTAGTAGAGGCTTAAGCCAATGAGATCTCATTCTTGTAACTTGGCTAATAGTCCAAGGGTTGTTCTGCTTTTATCTTAATTCAGTTGATATTTCCAGATAATCAAGTTTTGCTTAGTGGATGGACTGAAAAGGGGGATTGAGATGTTGGCAATGTTAAGGTTGTTGTTTCTGGTACTGTTGATTTCTTTGGTCATTATATCTGTTTCAGCTAATGATGGTGAATTCTTCAATTGCTGTGATGAAGATGGTTTTTGGAGTATACATACTATTTTAGACTGCCAGAAAGTGAGTGACTTCTTTATTGCTGTTGCTTACTTTTCTATCCCTCTTGAGTTGCTTTACTTCATTAGCCGCTCGAATCTTCCTTTCAAATGGGTTCTAGTTCAGTTCATTGCTTTTATAGTGCTTTGTGGATTGACACATTTGCTCAATGGATGGACTTACAATCCTCATCCTTCTTTCCAATTGATATTGTCCCTAACCGTTGCGAAAATCCTTACTGCCCTTGTATCTTGTGCAACTGCAATCACCCTTTTGACTCTGATCCCTCTTCTCCTAAAGATAAAGGTCAGAGAACTTTTTTTGGCACAGAATGTTTTAGAGCTAGATCAAGAGGTTGGGATGATGAAGAAACAAACAGAAGCTAGCATGCATGTCCGTATGTTGACACACGAAATTAGGAAGTCACTTGATAAGCACACAATATTATACACTACACTAGTTGAACTTTCGAAAACCTTAAAGTTGCAGAATTGTGCTGTTTGGATGCCAAATGAAAGTAGGTCACAGATGAACTTAACACATGAATTAAGCCCCAGTTCTGCTGCAGAAAGTCATCGTTCACTCTCAATTAATGATCCAGATGTGTTGGAGATAACAAAGAATAAGGGAGTAAGGATTCTGAGGCAAGATTCAGTTCTTGCAGCTTCGAGCAGTGGAGGATCTGGTGAACCATGTGCTGTTGCTGCTATTCGGATGCCACTGCTTCGTGCTTCGGACTTCAAAGGTGGGACTCCAGAGTTGGTTGACACTCGTTATGCCATTTTAGTTTTGGTTCTTTCAAGTGTTGATGAGAGAGTCTGGAGCTATGATGAGATGGAGATAGTGGAAGTAGTTGCTGATCAGGTGGCTGTGGCTTTATCCCATGCCACTGTTCTTGAAGAGTCTCAGACGATGAGGGAGAAACTAGAAATGAGAAATCGTGTGCTTCAGCAGGCTCAAGAGAATGCTATGAAGGCAAGCCAGGCAAGGACTTCGTTTCAGAAGGTGATGAACAATGGTATGAGGCGGCCTATGCACTCAATCTTGGGTTTGCTCTCCATATTTCAAGATGAGAAAGCAAGTTCTGACCAGAGGATGATTGTTGACACAATGGTGAAAACAAGCACTGTTCTCTCAACACTAATAAATGACGCAATGGAGATATCTGCAAAAGATGATGGAAGGTTTCCAGTAGAAATGAAGCCCTTTCAGTTGCATTTACTGGTCAGGGAGGCTTCTTGTCTTGTTAAGTGTTTGTGTGTCTATAAGGGATTTGGGTTTTCTACAGATGTTCCCACTTCTTTGCCTAATCAGGTGATGGGCGATGAAAAGAGAACTTTTCAGGTTTTATTACATATGGTAGGACACTTATTAAATGTCAGCATTGGTAAGGGCTCTGTTATATTCAGAGTCGTTCTAGAGACTGGAGCTGAGACTGGGAATGACAAAGTTTGGGGAACAAGAAGACCAAGCACGACAGACGAATATGTGACCATAAAATTTGAAATTGAGGTTAGCCTTGAAGGCTCTCAATCTGATAGCTCAATCTCGACTATTCACTTTGGTGGAAGAAGGCATAACAGCAAGGAAGTAACGGAGGGCTTGAGTTTCAACATGTGCAAAAAGCTTGTTCAGGTTGGTTAGAATACTTGATATTGTTTCCCGATTGTTCTTTTTGTTATGTTGTCATTCAGATTGGTTCATCTTGCTAACAAGTATCTGTATATGATTAGAGCTCTTGATCATGAATAAGAAGTAATGTTCATGGGTTGTGTGATATTCATATGTGTTGGCATGTAGGTCTCCCTGTTGGTATTGACTATGTCTTTACCTAGAGAATTAGGGGTAAGTCTGAGCTGCATACTATAATTGTAGTGGTAGAGAAAAATAGCAAAGCGAGTTCATGGAAGTAGTCTGAAATGGAGAGAGTACACATCATAATCTAATTTTAGATTGTTAAAATGTGACGATTTGTAGAAGTGTACCAAACATTTAAACATCCTAAGGTGGAAAATTCATAAACTTAAAATGGTCAGAGGAGTTGCATGTTCTTGCACAAAAATTGTCCCTAGGTTTCTAAGAAATGCCACACAATTTCAAATTATTTGAGTTGAATTTGAAGGATCTATCCTACTCCCTTAGGGTTCAGGTAACCGGTAGGATCACCTATTAAGAGAAAGAAGGAGAGGAACTTGAAAAGGGGGTGTTTGAATTGGCTTTTCTAAAAGTATCTTATAAGCTAAAAAGTAAAATCCATAAATTGGGAATACTGAATTTTCGGCTTTTAGCTTATTTTTGTACTTTTTCAGCCTAAAAGAAAGTGCTTAAAGGCACTGAGTGTCTTTCCCAAACACCTTCAAAAATTAGAAAGAGCTTTAAAGCCAAAAACTACTTAAAATGAGCCAATCCAAACACCCACTAATTGAAAATGTAACCTCCCCTCTTTCTTATTGACTACTGCTTAGCTGAATGATCTCAGAGAATAAGATGCAGCTTGAGGATTTCTTTCTTGTGCAGAAGATGGTTCTTTAATACCTCTTCATCTGTAAATCTTTGGTAAAGAGCTTTGTAGGATGCAATATGCCAGGATGATTTTTGTCCGGTTTCCTCAAGTTTACCTATTAACTGCCAAATCTTCCATATGTTCATATTATGCTGGCATCAACCTCTTCGTGTTTATGTTCTAGTAGAACCAATTCGGAGGGAGAAAGTATATGCAATTAGAACCCTCATGACTTGAGAAACTGAAGTTATATTTCTTTAGAACTCTATCTTACCTATAAATAAAATTGAAATAGGGAGAGACCTGAAACCCATGAAGAGACTGACTACCAAAAACATAGCATGTAAGTCAGCCTTATACTGACAAGAGTAGGACTGATTTTTTTAATTCCTTTTGCTAACAGTGGTGTCCGAGCCATCTTGGTGCGCACCCCGAGTCCTCAACTAATTCATGTGAGACAGGCTACCTTTCACCAACATAGATACCGGGTAACCTTGTTCATAAAAACTTGGACAGATGGAATCATGGAAAGAAATCACCTAGGTTTTATTGCCTTCATTGGGCTTTGAACCCGAGACCTCATGGTTCTCAACCCACTTCATTAACCACTAGGCCATACATTTGGGTCCAAAATATGTACATTTAATGGGTAAGATGTTAGTTAGCTTCACCTTAGTTCCTGATGTGAAACTACACACAAGCATCTTCATTCAAATAATCATTAGATAGATATGTAGCATTCACTTCTGCTTGCACCAGATGTGTGTGCGAGAGGGTGGGAAAGGAAGGGCTTGGAATTGGACATAGATGAGAGTAAAAGATGTGTTCACAAGGATGCACAGATAAAGATGTTGGCTTCAGTTTATTTGAGCTGTAGGAACCAGTCTTTGCTGGTTTGTGGTGTGACCTCATAGGCTCGTAGCTCTTAAACTAAATCCGAAGTGAGCAGGAGAAGTTCAGGATTTCTTCTTTTGATACAAGTTTCTTGGGATTTCTTCTTTTGTAAATAATATTGGCAGAACTTATAAGAAACTCCAATATACACAGAAAATGGTAGATAGACTGGAAACCGGTACTTGTATGTATATGTTAAATCAGTTAAATAGGAAGGTTGAAGAAGAAAATTTGCTGGTTGAGCTTCTGAGGCTCAATTTCTCGATATCTAGGTTTAATGTGAGAAAATAGTAGTTTCTGACAATTAACTGGTGTATCATATAAATATAAAGTAGCTTCTGACAGTGAGCTGGTGCCTATGTATCATGTGTTTCAGATATATACTTTCACTGTTTATGTATCATATAACTTCCCATGCAAATTGGTACTCCTTGGGCTTCTGCGGACAGCATAGCTACATCTTCTCCTTAATCTTCTTATTATTAATATTGGAACTTTAGTGTTGGGATTGAAGTTGCATTTGCTTTCACTGAATGAACGTTCATAAGAAGTGTGTAATATAAAGGAAGTGTTTTCAGTATGATTTCATGCACTCTGTCTAGGCGAGACCTTGTAAACGAATCTAATCAGTCAATTGTCAAGAAGATTTTTATTCCCGTGTGACTACAGATCATGCGATTTTGTAATTACAATATCCATCATTTTCTCCTTTGGGAAGAGGTTTCATCCGTAGAATTGATTTCTTAATCTGTAAAGTTTTTAGGTGCTTCTTGTAATAACAACAATGTACCCAGTGTGATCTCATAAGTGGGGTCTGGGGAGGGTGAGGTGTACACATACCTTACCGTTACCTTTGTGGGGTAGAGAGGTTGTTTCCAACAGACCCTCGGCTTAGGAAAAACATTTTTCAAAACAACTTTACGATAGTTGCTGCTTATGATATTAATAAATAATCCAAACAGGAAAACTATTTTGTTCTTGAGTTTCTTATATCTGTTATTTGAAGTGATAAGTTGCTTGTGAAGGTGATGAAGCAACAGCCTGGCTACCATATTGCTTATTCTGACCTGTATTTTTTTTTTTTTGCATAAAATTTCAGATGATGCAGGGAAATATATGGATGTCCTCGAATGCCCAGGGTCATGCGCAGGGGATGACACTCATTCTCAGATTTCAAAAGCAGTCATCTTTTAGGAAACGCATGTTTGAATACAGAAATCCTTTGGAGCAACCGATTTCTAGCACAATGTTCAGAGGCCTTCATGTACTCCTTACTGATGACGATGATGTAAATAGACTGGTAACTAGAAAGCTCCTCGAAAAACTAGGTTGCCAAGTAACTGCTGTTTCAACCGGTTTTCAATGCCTGAGTGCTCTGGGCCCTTCACTAACAACCTTTCAAGTACTCATCTTGGATCTTCAAATGCCAGAAATGGATGGATATGAAGTGGCATTGAGGGTGCGTAAGTTCCGCAGCCGTAGTTGGCCGTTGATCATAGCCCTGACTGCTAGTTCAGAGGAACAGGTTTGGGAGAAATGCCTACAAGTGGGAATGAATGGTCTAATAAGGAAACCTGTTCTTCTACAAGGCTTGGCTGATGAACTTCAACGACTCCTTCAAAGGGGCGGCGGTGGTGATGGCTTGTGAGATGTTAGTACTAATGGTGAATAACAAACTTCAAAAGGTTCCTGGAAAAACATGAGAGGAGACTTTAATATATCATATAATACCCATATAGAGATAGCTTTACATCTTTGTTAGATGAAACAAGCTTCTTCCTAACCATGTAGCTACCACCAGTTTCCATTATGTAAGTATATAGGTCTGCTTGCAATTCAGTTCTCTTGGCTTATGTTGAAGTGAAATATGTCAAGATAGTGGTATGGGGGTTCCATCATTTTTTCCTCAGAAACAGAAGAATGTTACTGATTTGAAAAGAAATCTTTAATCCTTGCAAGCTTATACTTGTTCCTCACACATGTTAGTTTTGGATACAAACATTATAAACTTTGACTAGTGCTTTTCTTTTTTTCTTTCAAAAACCATGGTGATGGCGTCAGTGTGTGCTTACTTCGACTAGTTCATCGGGTACCTGCTACCTCCTCCACCAAACATGTGTATTGTGTAACACTATCTATCTAAAGTTCGACAAATCGAAAGAAAGAAATCTCACTTCATTGGATCAATAATCCACATGCTTGAATGCTAACTTAGATATGATATACAAGAATCAAGAAGGAGAAGTGTTACTAATTTGAAAAGGACTTGTAACCCTTGCAAGCTGATACTTATTCTTCCCATAAAAAGTAATTTTTGTTTTCAAAGTGAAAATTAATATTCTCTCCGTTCAATTATAGTTGTCCACTATAGTAAAAATAGTTATCCAACAATATTTGTCCAGTTTAGAAAATTAAGAGATAATTTACCTTTTGTGTTTATTTTATCCTTGCTATCAAATATTAAACTTTCACATATAGCAAACAAAAAATTCATATTTGTATGCTATAGCAAACTTTGCATAATTGCGCTCCATAGCAAACATAAAACTGTATAATTTGCTATACATATACAATTGTATAATTCGCTGGCCTATTTCGCTGCAATTGTATAATTTGTTTTGCATACAGTTGAATCGAATTAAAATGTATGTATATTGCATAATTATAAGTGTATAGCAAGAAGATATATGTTTTTCTCGCTTTATACAAAAACAGAAACACAATATATACACTTCTGTTGTATAAAGCTAGAGAAAATTATATTTCACTGCAATTGTATAATTCACAATTGTATAATTCGTTGACCTTTTTCTCTGCAATATTTGAAGTAAAATGTTTGTAAATTATATAATTAAGTGTATAACACGAAGATATACATTTTTGCATGTGTATATACAATTTTCTCTCGCTTTATACAAAACAGAAACATAATTATACACTTCTGTGTATAAAGCGAGAGTGGCGAGAGAGAATGGAGAGTGGCGAGCGAGATTTTTGGAAGAGAGACGCTGACAAATTTTAGTTAATGTTTGCTATGGAGCACAATTAAATCAAACCCTAGCTATCCCATTTAATTTAGGTTATTAGTTTGCTATTATATACAATTTTTCCAATATTTATCATTTAATATATTTCTCAAAGCATTAGATTTAATATAGTGAAAGGATAAAATAGTAATATTTATCCTTATTATTTATTGTTTCTTAAAAGGTGTGTCAAGTCAATAGTGAATAACTATTGTTGTGCAGAGGAAGTATTTAAAAATTGGAGTTGTGTTCGACATAAAAGGAATTACAAATGTTTTTTTTGAAAAATATGTGAGTAATTTAGTGTGAAAATAATTTTTTGTTGCTTTTGAAATTTCTAAAATTTTGGAATTCAATTTCAAGTTACCAAATCATTCTAGTCTCTGGACTGCATCAACTCAAAACGTGAGGCTAAATCCATTAATAAGACCATGTCTTTGTGACAAAAGACTTGCATGTTCAGCTTAACTTAAGGTAATGGGCCAAATTTAACGAGTCGAACTTTTATGAGTAAATTTTAGGAATAACAAACATAATAATTATATTAATGTTCCATATCTATAATTTTAATAATTGTGTTCCATAACTATAGTATGATTTGCTATGGAAATCCTGATTTGTATAATCACGAATGCTAATTATATAGTTCGCGAACCCTGCTTTGTATATATATGAATGACAAGTTTATATAATTCAATTTATTGGCAGGTCAAACAATGAAATTGTATTGTGTTTGTTACATCGTTTATATATTCAGGTTTAACGATATTAATTGATCAGTTCTTTATAGATTCATTTATTATGAACACTTGGATGATTCGTAAATGAAACGTTTTAGTTTTTTTTCTAGATTTGTGTACATATACATTACATGTTTGTTTGTATCTCTGAAAATTGCATTTTTCATGTGAATTTGTATATGTTTATGTTTTATGTGTTATACTTCATCATTTTTATTATGAACAATTAGATGATTCGTATATGGAATATTTTAATTTTTTTAAATATGTATACATATACATAACATGTTCGTTTGTACCTCTGAAAATATTTTAGTTTTCTAGATTTGTATATATGGTTCATTTGTATATACCTCTTGTATAATTATGTGAATTTGGAAAAGTATATGTTCTATGTAGGTTCAAGCCATATCGCAAACTGCGCGAAACATTATCTACGAAATACAATTAATGTAAATTGTAGCTATAACACTTAAAATAGAATTAAATGCTTGCTATTTTCATACAGTTTTCTCAATTCTATGGCCAAGCGTGTTATTCAATCCACCTTCCATCTAAGATCCTTCTCTTGACTTCAACCCCGATCCGAGACTCGACTTTCAACCTCAAATCCCAACTCCCAACTCCTAACTCCTAACTCCCAACATAGAGTTTGAACTTAGCTCGACCACAACTCGATGTCAAAGTCAATCCTAGCTTAGGGTTAGATCGCCGACATTGGTTCAATATTAAGGTTCTTCAGGTCTCGAGTCAACTTCAAATTTTGGGGTGTGTCTGTGGTCATTGTTGGGTCTTAGATTATAGTTAGATCAGGGCCAAGTCGAGGATCAAGTAATGAGGTGGGGTCGAGGATATATTCGAGGGTCAAGTCTTGAGTCGCTGTCATATTTTAGGTTGATATTGATGTTAGATCAGTTTGAGGGTTGAGGTCGGCCAAATGGTCTAGGTCTCTGTTAAAGGTAAGGATTCAGGTCTAGTGATATACAAAATATTTTTTCAAACTATACGTGAATATTTATGGAATAATATTTTTTTTTCCACAGATTTGTTGATTAAGAAAAACACTTATTATATGGATACTTTCTTAACATCATCAACAAATTTCATTTTCGCTTGTTTCAATTAATAATCCTAACAAATAATAAAATGAATCTATCAATTATTTTCTGTTCAAAATTTGAAATTTTTTGACTCGTGTTTTCAAGTATCCATTACGTAGATAAAATCAATAAAATAAAGTATTTTATTTTTTTCAAAATCTAAGATTTCATGATATATCGTATCAAATTCACACCATTTAAAAAGATAAATAAACACATGCAAATTCACTACGTATTACAGATATTTATCATGTATTCAAAATGTGATATCGAGTTTCAATGTTTTCGATGAAATTTACTAACAAATCTAAGCTATAGTAAATGTCCTAATCCCCAAAATCTGCAGACACCACGTGACACTTGTATTTCTAGTTCATTTTAGAAGAAACTCAACACTCTCACTCTCACTCCGCCCTTTTCTTCTTCATTTTTCTCTCTTCTAAAACCCTAGAATGGAGCATCCTTTCTTCATCAACAATGGCCCTCCAACAAATCGATCAGAAGCTTTGCGTTTTCTGTCAATAGCTGAGAAACTGTTAACAAATCGTGACCTAGTTGGAAGCAAGTCATTCGCAACCCGGGCTCGTGATGCCGACCCGACATTTGCACCTGCTACCGACCAAATACTCGGCATCGTTGATACCTTGAACGCCGGCGACAAACGGATAAACAATCATCACTTTGACTACTACTCTATTCTACAGATTCCTCATAACCAAACCCAGAATGTGGATTTCATCGCTGAGCAGTATCGAAGGTTTGCGCTTTTACTAAACCCACAGAATAACAGTTTTCCGTTTTCTGATCAAGCTTTTCGTCTTGTTGTGGATGCGTTTTCTGTTCTTTCTAACCCTATGAGGAAAAGTATGTATGATAAGGAGTTGGGTTTTTTTCTTAACCTTTACCCTGTTGCTGCGTCTACTGCACCTACTTCTAATTTTGTGCATCAGAATGTTTATCAGTCAATGCCTAGTTCGAATGCAGACCAAATGTTTGTGAATTTGCCTAGTCAGGATGCTGCTGGTGTAAGCTTTAGTAGAGACCCACAAGCTGGAATTTCTATGCCACCGACGTTTCTGACTCGTGAGCAAGAAACTGTGACCTCTATGGGAAGCTCGGACATTGGGCAGCAGCAACAGCAACCACAACAACCTGTAACATTTCTGAGACAACAAACACAACCTGTGACTTCTATTTCATTTTCGAACACTGATGAAAAACCTGCTACATTCTTAAGTTTGAACCAACCACAGCCAGTAACCTCTGTGAGAAGCTTAACTAGAGAAAACCCACCAGTTGGTGTCCGATTGAGCTCGACACAAGGGCGGGAACCAGTGGTTACAGTAGAGCAGCATGGGAATCAACAGCTCCCAGAGAGAAATGAGAATGTAGTGGGGAACAATGCAAATAAGTCTGCAAGTACTAGTGATGATGTGAAGGAGCAAGAAGGGAATGTAGATGGATCAGGTAAGAGGATTCCCAGTTTCTGGACTGCATGTCCTTTTTGTCTTATTATGTATGAGTACTCTCTGGATTATGCTAATTGTAATTTAAGGTGTCAAAATTGTAAGAAGGGTTTTCAAGCTGTAACAATTGCGTCTCCTCCTCCAATTATTGATGGAAAAGAAATTAACTTTTGTTGTTGGGGATTTATGCCTTTCGGATTGTCTTTGGAGGATTTTAATAGAAATACAGATAACACTTCAAGCTGGTCTCCATTCTCGCCCATGTTTACCTCTCCACGATTTGGGGGGGATGGAGGGAGTAATGTGAACAGTCATGCTACTGGAGGACAGATAAATGTGAATAATCTTGGCAGTTCACTTAATGCTGGTGGATCAATAAGTGGGGGTGGACGAAAGCATTTTACTCCGACAATTTATGTTGAAGATGATGATGATGATGTGTTTGTTGAGGTATCCGAGTCAGGTCAGGAGTCAGATGTGGAT
Source organism: Solanum lycopersicum (assembly GCF_036512215.1). NCBI lineage: Eukaryota > Viridiplantae > Streptophyta > Magnoliopsida > Solanales > Solanaceae > Solanum > Solanum lycopersicum. The sequence goes on along the minus strand of NC_090810.1, from coordinate 1,511,352 downwards.
TGGAATCGGAGTAAGGAGAGGAAGGAAGCAAAGAATGTGAAGAAAAAGAATGCAAGGATTGGAACCCCAAGAAAAAATGCCAAGAAACAGCACACTGATAAGGCAAAAACTGTTGAAGGAAACAATGACGACAATTTGCAAGATGGTTTAGCAACTCAAGGTGGTGTGGAAATATCCCATGCTGTAACAGTTGAGTCAAGTAACAGAGGAGTCACAAGTAAGACAAGAAGGCAACGTGGGAGGGTTGCAAAACACTTCGGGAATTTGGATTTGAATGTGGAGTTCAGTAATGAGGTTGAGGAGCCTATAATTCAAATGAGCCGAGAAAATGAAGCAGGAGAGGGAGAAGATGACACTGTTGAAGTAATTGGGTTTTTTGAAGGTCTTGATGAATTCCTTAGCAGTCTTCCTATACTCAATGCTGTGGATGGTGATAAAGTAGAGGCTGCCTAGCTAAGTAAGACACTTCTTTTGTTGTAGTTGTAGCTATAATTTTTGTCTTCTGGATGCTGTAGTTAAGAATGGTGTAGAATTACTCGGGCAGTGGTGTTGATGTTTCTGTTGTAATGCTAATTTCTTACTTTTCTCTTCCGAAGTAGCTGCAGTAATCAGTTTACTGCTTCTATCTCCATGCTCCACGAGCTTCTTATTATTAGTCATCATAGTTTTCTTTATATTGCTTAGTTCTTCCATTCTATAAGAATTATCTTTCATTTTTAAGAGATGAAATGGGTTTCATTGAGGCCTCAATTCACCGTCCATCTGATATTGTGGTACAAAGTTGAATTGCAACTTGAACTCCTGTCTATGTCAATGGTAAGTAGTAGTCTGTTTCGGCAGGCAACTGATTGTGCCTAAGTGCTATTCTTATTTTTGCTTATCTGGAGTTACAAGTTGAGGATCTTATTGGTTAACGATAGTTATTATCCCACTGTAATAAATACTTCTAACCATGAAGATCCTCAACTTGTCGCTTCAGATAAGAAAATTAGTCATTGCATGGTAACAACAAAATATCTTTTTTTCACTTTTGTTCTGTCCCTTGTTACAGCATGTCAAATCAATATTTTCAACATCTGTAAAAATAATCTTTCAGTTAGGATTGCTCTGAAATGCTAAGCTTCAATAGCTTAATACTCTCATTTGAGTGCACTCTTTTTTTAAATATTCATGTTTTTTTTATTGATGAAGTTGTATTAATAATGGCATTAAGAAGATGCAAAAATTATAAAGTGAGGCATTTGAGCTTACAAAAAATCTCTAGCTGACTATACAAACTATCTAAGCCAGAATGAATGAGTAATAAAGTCCTGAAGATGTTTTGCTTTATATGTAATTGGTTGCTTTGTTTTGGGATCTCCCAAGTATTTTGCCATGATGTGTCCGTATTTGATATTGCTGGTTTTTGATGTTTCTTTTTCATATTCCTAAATGATAACCTTCTTTAGCTGTTACATATGTGCTGCACATTGTTCATTTTTCTCATCCAAAATGTAGATACTATTTTTTTCATGAGAATCATCACTTGTATTCAGAATGATTTCTCTTCATTTCCAAGTAAGTGTTCGGTTAAAAAATTTCCAAATCCAACTTGGAGTTGGTTTTCAAGTCTGGAGAAGTGCTACAAACCTATTTTCCAACTCCATCTTCATTAATTCCAAAATAGTTCTCTCTTCTCTCTTTTGTAAAATGTATCACCAAACATAACCATCTTCAGCTCATTAACTTCATAAATTTGAAATAAAGTGAAAATATTCGAACCTATGGCCAAGCCTATTAAATTATAGTAATTGAATCATAGTCATATATAAATATTTGAATCACACCGGTCGCGGGTTTGAGTCCTATACCAAGCAAATTAAGCCTAGTATTTAAGTGGAGAAAGATAAAGCAATTGATGTGGGTTTTTATTGGATACGAGGAGTTTCGGATCATCCCAAAGTTCTATAAGTTACGATTAGGATTGGATCTTTGAAGTGCTGATGATAGATTCTTGAGCTATGATGAGATGGAAATAGTGGAAATAGTTCCTGATCTGGTGTCTGTAGTTTTGTCCCATGCCACTATTCTTGAAGAGTTCCAGACAATGAGGGAGAAACTAGAAATGAAAAAGTGTGTGCTGCAGCAGGCAAATAGAATGCTATGAAATTAAGCCAGACATGGACTTCGTTTCAGAAGGTGATGCACTCAATTTTGGGTTTGCTCTCCATATTTCAGGGATGAGAAAGCAAGCTCTGACCAGAAGATTATTGTTAACCCAAGGGTGAAAAATGAAAACAGGCACTGTTCTCTTCGCACATTAATAGTTCTTGTGCTGCAGCAGGCTAAAGACTAAATAGAATGCTATGAAGGAAAGCCAGACAGGGACGTTGTTTCAGAAGGTGATGAATAATTGAATGAGGCGGGCGATGCACTCAATTTTGGGTTTGCTCTCCATATTTCAAGATGAGAAAGCAGCAAGCTTTGACCAGAAGATCATTGGTATACCTGCTAAAGATGATAGAAGGTTTCCAGTAGAAATGAGGCCCTTAGTTGCATTTACAGGGCAGGTAGACTTCTTTTTTTGTTAAATGGTTGTGCATCTATAAGGGCTTTGGATTTTCTATAGATGTTCTTACTTCTTTGCCTAATCAGGTGATGGGCATTGAGAAGAGAACATTTAAGGTATTGGCACTTATGGTAGGTCTGTTGTTAAATGTCAGCATTTTAAAGGGCTCTGTTATATTTGGAGTTGTTTTAGAGACTGGAGCTGATGGTGGGAATGACGGTTCGGGGAACAAGAAAACCATCGACGACAGCGTAATACGTGACCATAGAATTTAATTTTGAGTTTAGGCTTGAAGCCTCTCAATCATATAGCTCAATCTCCACCATTCACTTTGTGGAAGAAGGCATAAATACTAGGGAGTGATGGAGGGCGTGCGTTTCAGCATGTGCAAAAAGCTTGTCCAGGTTAGTTATCCCAATTCTTATTGCTATTATGTTCTCATTTAAATTGGTTACGTAGCTAACAAGTATTGATAGATAATTAGAGCTCTTGATTATGTATAAGAAGTAATATTCATGGCTCGTGTGATATACATACATACATGCTGCCAGGTAGGTCTGCGTGCAGGTATTGAGTAGGGCTGGGCAGAGTTTGAGCCAAACCCAAATCTGAGTTCTTTGGATATTTGGTTTGGATTTTCGGTATACGGATTGGATTTTGGATTTAATTTCTATAATATTTAGATTTTGGATTTGTCAACGGTAATCCATCTATTTATACCTTATATTCTTCTGTATTTGTTTGTGAGTATTAAAGAGGGACGCACTAGGATAGTGCCAAAACCTTAAATACAGTGAAAGGACATCAGATCCAACTAGAAATCCTAACAGTTATTGAGCACCTACCAGATATGCTAATGATACCTGCCTCCTCTTCAAAACATTACACCAAAAATGAAAAATAAGAAAGCACGTCATCTTTAAATTCTGTTAAGAGCTACTTCTTCCTTCAAACATTCTTACATTTCTTTCTTTCCATGTCCACCATATACAAGCAGGAACCAGTCTCCACCATTTCTTCTGTCCAACTACACGCGTTGCAATTCCAACTCCTTGAGCAGGTCACTGGTGTTTGAAGTCATACACCATTGGAGTCCCACAATGTTAAGACACAGAAGACTAGTGACAAAACAATGAAGAAACAGATGGCTATTGGATTCTGTTTCTAAAACACAAAAAGGACATCTAGAGCATAATTGGAATCCCCTTCCCTTAGATTCTCTCGTGTCAGGCAAGTCTTTCTTGCCACTAACCACGAAAAGCACAATACTTTTGTGGGGATCTTAACTTCCCAAATATATTTCTAGGGCCCATGTGGTATTTGCTGATCCAAATTACACAATGTATTATAAGCAGACTTTACTGAAAAAACACCATCTTTGCCAGATATCTAGTAAAGCTTATATTTAGGAACTCGAAATTAATTATAGGTATAGCTGTTAAATTTTTACTTATGTTAGAGGTAAAAACTTCTAATATTTAGTAGTTCAAACTTGACTAAAATTTTGCTTTTTAAATCTTTCTTTATTTGAACTATATTAGAAGTCCTAACATTTAGGGCTTTAAAATCAATTATAATTTGTTAACTTATAGCAATCCTTTCTTTATCGAACTTAATAATCATCCAATTATCAACTCACGGTACGATAAACTAAATTAAAGAGTGTAGCATCAGTTGGCATTAATATGTTGAGCTGAGTTCCTTCTTCTGCTTCTTGTTTTTAAATTGTATAATCGAGAAAAGAAAATATAGAAACATAACACCCTCTTAGTTGTTTCAGTTTAATTGAGTGTTTTTGTTGTTCACTCTTTTTAGTTAAATCTAAACTATGTCTTTTGTTTCAGTTTATGTGATGTTGTTCGACTAGACACATAGATTAAGAGAAAAAGAAAATGGTTAGAGTTGAATCATTTCTTAAAGATAAACTGAAAATTCAAAATTAAGTATTACTAAATATTTGAAGTATGAATCCCTATAGCAAAATGTTTGTTCACATCTTTACCCTTTTAAAATAGAATTCACTCTTGACAAGATAGTCATTTAATTATTTTCTAATATTCAAAATTTTAAATTAAGTAAATTTTATGTAATAAATCCTTCATTAGTTGAAATTATAGAAAATTTCAATATTTAGAAATATAAAAGCGAACAAGATTTTACCTTTTAAGAAATAATTACAAGTTGAATAAAATTGTACTTATAATGCAAGGCAACTTTATGTTTAGGACTTTTAAAAATACAATTATAAAAATGAGCAGCATGGTGCACAAAGCAACCCGCGTTAATAGGGTCTAGGCTAGGATTGCATTCCAAGGAGTGTGATATTAACAACCTACCCTAGTGTAGGCATTAGTAATTGTTTCCACTAATTTTGACAAGTCTTTCTTAGTTTGGTGGCATAACAATTCCTTAACGACTAGTTACAAATAAATTAACACATTTGTGAGGTGATATCAGTTCATTGATGTCAATTTATTAATGCCAAAATAAGCCAATAATGAATTACAATACGATTTTGTAGTGGTAAATTGCTTAAAAGAATAACTATACTATATCTTAATCTACTATACAATTTTGTATGACAATGCGTCTTCGTAATGCTAATATTTATTTAATCTGTTAATAATATAGTAATACAAATTGTAATGATTAACATGAAATACACATAACGCATGCATTTAAGTGCTTATGTAAACCGTTCATCAAATGCTATTTCTAAGATGTTTTTGTTGAAGCAAGTATAAGAACATACCGAAAGAAGTTTCACTAAAGCAAATCTAACTTTTAAAAATGATAATATATCCGTTTGAAATTTATGATTCTCTTTTTTAGTTATTATATTGTACACAAATACATCTTGTAAATGTTAGGTATTTTATTTTTAAAATTTTATTCTTATTAATATATGAGGGAAGCACGTGATGCACATACATTAATACTAGTTTGAAAAAAAAGTAAAACATCAAAAAAGTTAGTTAATTGATTCCAAATTTGCAATATTGCATCCTCAAAATATGCAACTAACACATGACTTCTATTTTATTTCAGAGGAACAAATGTGACTAGATCAGGATCTGTTCAAGACCTTTTCAGCGGTTAATAGCCAATGTATCGCTTTTGATCGGTTTGTTGGTTGGGGGCATTGATAAAGTAGGGATAATCCATTAGGGTTTAAGGAGAGAATTTGAAGAGGTAAAAGGAAGAAAGACAGAATGAATGAGGGGAAGTGTGTTCCTCGGATATAATAAAATAGAAGTCATGTGTTGTTTGTAGTTTGGTTGTTCTCGAAAAAAATATCTGCAAACAACACATTACTTTTAGTTATTTTAGTGGAACACATGTTTGTAATTTTTTTTCTCAAAAAGAAAAAAATGCTAACATGTGACTTCTATTTTATTATAGAGGAACATACTTCTTCTTACTCATTTTGCCTTTCTTCCTTTTTCCCTTCATATCTCTCCTAAAACCCTAATGGTTTATCCCTACTTCATCAATGACCCCCTAACAAGCCGATACATTGGCTATTAACCTCCAAAAAACTCTTAAAAAATCGTGATCTAATGACATTTGTTCTTTGGAGATAAAATAAAGTCATGTGTTATTTGCAGATTTTAAGGATGCAATATTGCACATTTGGAATCAATTCATTAACCTTTTTCAGTTTTCTTCTTCTTTTTAACTAGTCTAAATATATGCACGATCCCCTCGTAATTAATAAGAGTAGACTTTTAAAAATAAATAATATTTAACAGATGTTTTGTGTACAATATAAGAATTTAAAAAGAGAATTATAAATTTCTAATTAATAAGTGATTATATTTAAGAGTTCGATCTGGTTTAGTGGTTCTTCTTTCAGTATGTTCTAATACTTGCTTCAACAAATGTATCATACAAATAACATTTGATTGTGTAAATATGGATCTTAGGCTTAACTCAACCCCTAAAGCTAGCTAGCTCACGAGGAGAGGTTTGTCCAAATCCATAAAAGGATACCAAATTTCCATTCCTTTAATGATGTATGAATTCTTAACACTTTCCTGCACGCCCAAACCTCGTTATATGGAGTGTGGACACTATAATATGGAGGCCCAACATTGGTGAACAAAGAATTGGAATGTGCTTGGCTCTGATACCATGTAAAGATGGATCTTGGGCCTAACTCAACCCAAAAACTAGCTAATGAATGGAAGTTTGTCCAAGTCATATGAGAATACCAAATTCCCATCCCTTTTTCGATGTGGAATTTCTTAACAGATTGAAAGGTAGAAAAGTCTTTCACTTTTACATAAACACATACATGCATTATATTTGTATTTTTCGTTAATTATTACGAAATTTGTATCACTATTATTAACAATTAAAATTTCCAACTCCAACTTGGAGTTTTTTTTTTTGGGAGATAAAGGTAACTGTGTATTCAGAAAAGGCTCATCATCAAAGAAATGATGAGCATAGGTCACTTACAAATCTCGCCAGAGCATATCAAACTACCCTATGGGAGATTACAACTCACCTATAAAGTCAGCAAAAAGTTTTATATCCCCCATCATATCTTGTTTACACCAAAAGTACAAAAGACTAAGACAGTTCATTCTAATTTTCTGGATGTTGTTTTTCTTATCCACAAAGCATCTTCCATTCCTTTCTTTCCATAGGGACCACCAGATGCAGGCTGAGATTAATTCCCACCAATTTCATTAGACTCCCTTCTTCTTATCATCTTCCAGCTGTAGAGCAAGTCCTTAATGGACTTTGGAATTACCCAACATACACCAAGAAGACCAAGAAACATGTTCCACAAGCTTGTAGCTACTTTGCAATGAAGGAATAAATGACTATTAACTTCTGCATCTTCATCACACACAAAGCATCTTGAGCATAATTGTCTGCCTTTCTTTTGAAGCACTTCATGTGTTAAGCAGGCCCTTTTGCACACTAACCAAGCAAAACATGAGTCTTCAATGGTATTTTTTTCTTCCATGTTAACTTCCATGGCCAGTTCCTGACCTGTGTTTGGCCAATATTGTATCTGCAGTACCATGACTTTACTGTAAACACACCTTTGCTTTGCCATCTCCAAATAGGCTTATCAGATTCAGTAAAGGTGCCTGGGAAGGCATTGAGGATCTGAAAAAGATTGACGACCCTCTCGATTTCCCAATCATTGAAAGCTTTCCTGAATATGAGATTCCAACCTTGACGGCTCCATAGCTGTGAGATTGTGACCTTGTTTTGAGTGGTGAGCATAAACAGGTCTGGGAAGAGTGATTGCAGGCTTTCATCCCCAATACAATGTTCATTCCAAAAATCAATTTTCCTACCATTTCCCACCTCTAGTGAGATGTTGCCTTTGAATTAGGCCATAATCTTCTAATAGTCTTCCACACACTGCATCCAAAAGTTCCAAGAGCCTCCTCAGTAATCCAATGGCTTTGTAGTCGATACTTCATTGTGATGACTCTTTTCCAGTGCGACTGATCTTCAATGCAGAATCTTCACAACTATTTTTGAAGGAGACAATTGGTTGGATGATTGAGCTTTTTTATTCCCAACCCCTCCCTTGTTTCCTGCTAAGAGTAAGAGTATCCCACTTAACTAGGTGGTAACTTTTGTGCTCTTTATTTCCATTCCATAGGAAAGACCTCCTGAGTTGATTGATCTTTATGACAATGTCCTTTGGAATAGGGAATAGTTGATTCCCAAATCTGGACAAGTGCTTCAAATCTATTTTCCAACTCCATCTTCATAAATTCCAAAATAGTGCTATATTCTCTCCTTTGCAAAAAGTATAACCGAACATAACCATCTTCAACTCTTAACTTTATAAATTCCAAATAAAGTGAAAAATATTTGAACCAATGGCCAAATGCCTATTAAATTATATTAATTGAAAACTAATCCATGAATCATAGTATTTAAGTGGAGAAAGATAAAACAATGGATCTAGGTTTATATTGGATAATGGGGAGTTCTGGATCATCCCAAAGTTCTGGGGTTTTGTCCTATGCCACTGTTCTTGAAGAGTTCCAGACAATGAGCCGAAACTAGAAATATGAGAAATTGTGTGCTGCAGCAGTCTAAAGACAAAATCGAATCTATGAAGGCAAGACAGACAAGGACTTCGTTTCAGAAGGTGATGAACAATGTATTGAGGCGATCGATGCACTCAATTTTGGGTTTGCTCTCCATATTTCAGGGATGAGAAAGCAAGCTTTGACCAGAAGATTGTGTTTACACAAAGGTGAAAAGTGAAAACAAGCACTGTTCTCTTCACACATTAATGATTGATGCAGATGGAGATCTCTGCCAAAAATGATGGAAGGTTTCTGGTAGAGATGAGGCCCTTTAGTTGCATTTACTGGGCAGGGAGACTTCTGTTTTGTTAAGTGGTTGTGCATCTATAAGGGCTTTGGATTTTCTACACTCTTTTGCCTAATCAGGTGATGGGTGATGAGAAGAGAACATTTTAGGTTCACATATGGGAAGACATTTAGTCAATGTCAGCATCAGAAAGGGCTCTGTTATATTTGAAGTGGTTTTAGATATTGGAGCTGATGGTGGGAATGTCAGTTTGGGGAGCAAGAAGACCATGGACGACAGCTGAATATGTGACCATAAAATTTATTATTGAGGTTAGTCTTGAAGGCTCTCAATCAGATACCTCAATCTCCACCATTCACTTTGGTGGAAGAAGGCACAACTTCAAGGATGTGATGGACGGGCTTGAGTTTCACCATGTGCAAAAAGCTTGTCCAGGTTAGTATCCCTTCGTTCTTGCTATTATGTTCTCATTTAAATTGGTTTATCTAGCTATCAAGTATCTATAGATGATTAGAGCTCTTGATTATGTATAAGAAGCAATGTTCATGGCTTGTGTGGTATACATACATGCTGCCATATAGGTATCGAGTAGGACTGGACATAGTTTGAGCCAAACCAAAATCTGAGTTCTTTGGATTTTCGAAATACATATTAGATTTTGGATTTGTGTCCGGAAATCCTATTTTTTTTTACCTTATGTTTTGTTTTGTTTTTGAGAATGGTCACTTGAGTATTAAAGAAAAAAGCACTAGAATAGTGCCAAAACCATAAGTACAGAGAGAAAGGATAGCAGATCCAACAATGAAATCCTAACCGTCATAGACCAAAAATGAAAAAGAGGAAAGCAGTTCATCTTTAAATTCTGTAAAGAGCTACTTCTTCCTTCAAAAATTCTTAAATTTCTTTCTGTCCACCATATACAAGCAGAAACCAATCCCCATCATTTCTGTTGTCTGACTACACCCTGTTGCAATTCCAACTCCTTAGCAGATCTCTTGTGTTGGAAGGCATACACTATTAGAGTTCCACAATGTAAAGATAAAGTTGGCACAGAAGGCTAGTGACAAAACAATGAAGAAACAGATGGCCATTGGACTCTCTTTCTAAACCACAAAAAGGACATGTAGAGTTCAATTGGAATACGCTTCTCCTCACATTCTCGTGTTAGGCAAGCTTCTCTTTCCACTAACCAGGAAAAGCTCAACTCTATTGTGGGAACATTGGCCTTCCAAATATATCTCCTGGGCCACTGTAGTATTTGCTGGTCCAAAGTACTCAACGTATGATAAGCAGACTTTACTGGAAAAACACCATCTTTGCCGGTGTCCAGTAAAGCTTAAATTTAGGAACTTGGAATCAATTATGGTTACAACTATTAAATCTTTACTCATTTGTGTGAGGTAAGGAAAATTTGGGCGCTAGATTTGGATTTGATCGGGTACCTTTTTTACCCAAATCTTGTTGTTGCATTTCAAGAAGAAGACATGGTTGTTAAAACTCAAGAAGAGAGAAAAGTCAAGATTGAAGAGAATACACTTGAAAAAAAGGAAAAATGAAGAAGATGAAGATAGGGTACCACCTTTAGGCGGGGGCAGGTATGGGTTATTGGGTGGATCCGTATCCTGAATTGAGATTAATTAATTAGGTTAATTTTAATAATAGCTAGTAGAAACGTGCCACGTAATAAATGAATTTCTTAATTTTGTTTTTGAAGTGTGCCCTTAAAATAAGGGTAGTTTAGAGCCAATAGATTGACATTTAAGGCATTTTGAGTCAAAAGGTTAATGAATTGTATTTTTATACCAAATTCAATAGTTTAAGGGTATTTTAGGCCCTGATTCGATTCTTATATTGTACACAAACACATCTTCTAAATATTATTTATGTTATTTTAAAAAATCTATTATTCTTATTTATACGAGGGATGTGCGCGAGATGCGTATATAGGACTAGTTAAAAAAGGAAAAACTCGAAAAGGTTAGTGAATTGATTGCAAATTTGCAATATGACATCCCCAAAATCTGCAAACAACACGTGGCTTTCTATTTCATTTTGGAGGAACACACTTCCTCTCATTTATTTCGCCATTCTTCCTTCCTCTCATTTATTCCGCTCTCCTTCCTTCTTCCTCTCATTTATTCCACCTTTCTTCTTCTTCATTTTCTCCGCCTTTCTTCCTCTTTATCTTTCTCCACCTTTCTTCCTTTTTCCTCCTCATTTTCACCGCCTTTCTTCCTTCTTCCTCCTCATTTTCTCCACCCTTCTCCTTCTTCCTCTTCATTTTCTCCGCCTTTCTCCTTTTTCCTCTTCATTTTCTCCACCTTTCTTCCTTCGTCCTTCTTCTTCATTCTCTTCTAAAGCCCTAAAATGGAACATCCTTTCTTCATCAACAGTGACCCTCCAATCAATCGATCAAAAGCTTTCCGTTTTCTATCAATCGCTGAAAATCTCTTATCAAATCGTGACCTAGTTGGTAGCAAGTCATTCGCGACCCGGGCCCTTGAATCCGACCCGACATATGTACATGTTACCAACCAAATACTCAGCATCGTTGATACTTTGAGTGCCGGCGACAGACTTATTAACAATCATCACTTTGACTACTACTCTATCCTCCAAATCCCTTCTAACCAAACCCAAAATGCCGATTTCATCGCCGAACAGTATCGCCGGCTTAAGTTTCTTCTGAATCCTCAGACCAACACTTTTCCATTTACTGGTCAGGCTTTCCATCTTGTCATTGATGCATTCACAGTTCTTTCTGACCCCTTGAGAAAAAGTATGTATGATAAGGAGCTGGGTCTCCTCCGTAACCCTTACCAAGTTGTTGCTTCTACATCTATCCCTGTGCATCAGAGTGTTTATCCTTCAATGCCCAGTCCGAATGCAGACCTAATGTTTGTGAATTTGTTTACTCAAGATCAAGGGCCACATGCTGCTGGAGTAAGCTTCAGTAGAAACCCACAAGCTGGAATGTCTATGCCAGTGACATTTCTGACTCATGAACAAGAAACTATGACCTCTATGGAAAGCTTGCCCATTGAGCAGCAACTGCAACAACCTGAAACATTTCTGAAACAAAAGACACAACCCGTGACTCCCATTTCATTTTCAAACACAGATGAACAACCTACCTCATCCTTTTCTTTGAACCAGCCACAGCTGTTAACCTCTAAGAGAAGCTTTAATAGAGAAAACCCACCATTTGGTACCGGGGTGAGCTCGACACAAGGGCGAGAAGCAGTGGTTTGTGCAGAGCAACATGGGAATCAACAGCCCCTGGAGAGAAATGAGAATGTGGTTGGGAACAATGCAAATAAGTCTGCAAGTACTGGTGACAATGTGAAGGAGAAAGAAGGGAATGTAGATGCATCAGGTAAGAGTATACCCAGTTTCTGGACTGCATGTCCTTATTGTCTCTTTATGTATGAGTACTCAGTGGAGTATACTCATTGTACTTTAAGGTGTCCAAATTGTAAGAAGGGTTTTCAAGCTGTACCAATTGCGTCTCCTCCTCCAATTATTGATGGAAAAATAAATAACTTTTGTAATTGGGGATTTATGCCTTTTGGATTATCCTTGGAGGATTTTAATAGAAATATAGGTAACGCTTCGAGCTGGTCTCCGTTTTCGCCCATGTTTACCTGTCCGCTATTTGAGTGGCATGGAGGGAGTAATGTGAACAATCAGTCTGTTGGAGGACAGAGTAATGTGAATAATCTTGGTAGTTCGCATAATGCTGGTGGATCGAAAAGTGGGGGTGGACGAAAGCATTTTTCTCCCATAATATGTATTGATGATGATGCGTTGGTTGAGGCATCACAGTCAGATGAGGAGTCAAATGTGGATTGGAATCGGAATAAAGAGAGGAAGAAAGCAAAGAATGGGAAGCGGAAGTGTGCAAGGAAAAAAACCCCAAGTAAAAATGCCAAGAAACAGCAAGCTGATTAAGGAAAAAACTGTTGAAGGGAATAATGATGTCAATTTGCAATATGGTTTAGTAATTCAAGGTGGCGTAGAAATACCCATGCTGTAACAGTGAGTCAAGTAACAGAGGTGTCGTAAGTAAGGCAATAAGGCACCTTGTTGGGTTGCAAAACACTTAGGAATGTAAATTTGAATGTGTAGTTCAGTAATGAGGTTGAAGAGCCTATAATTCAGATGGGCCAAGAAAATGAAGCAGGAGAAGGAGAGGGTGATACTGTTGATGTAGTTGGGTTTTTTAAAGGTCTTGATGAGTTCCGTAGCAGTCTTCCTATACTTAAAGCTGAGGATGGTGATAAGGTGGAGGCTGCCTGTTATAACTCCTTAGTCTCCCAACAGTTTACAGTAGTAGCTATTTGCTTGTAGCTCATTTTAGTAGTAGTAAGTCTTTATTGTTGTTAGCAGTTTCTCATTCCAGTAATGTTAGGAAGTAATGTCCTAGTTTCTAGGGGTAGTTATCTTATAAATATTGTATTTGAACTCTATGTTTATCCTATGAAATCTAAGCAGAAAATTGTTCCATTTTTTGAGTACTTTAATCCAACAGATTGCAGGTTCTCTAACGAACCAGCGCCATAAGCTGTAGGAAGAAAACAACAGATTAAGTCTTGCAGCGTTCCATTACTAGATCCATAACAGGGGACTGTAACACTGCCTAGCAAAGTAAGGCACTTTTTTGTTTGTAGTTGTTCCTTTAATTTTTGTCTGCTGGATGCTGTAGTTAACAATGGTGTAGAGTTACTCCGGCACTTGTGTTGATATTTCTATTGTAATGCCAATATATTTCTATTCTCTTCGGAAGTAGCTTCAGTAATCAGTTTACTGCTTCTATCTCCATGCTCCTTGAGTAATTTTATTATTAGTAATCATAGTTTTTGTTAATATTGCTTAGTTCTTTTCTTCCATTCTAATAAGTTCGTCTTTTCATTTTTTAAGAGATGAAATGGGGCTATCATGGCCTCATTTTCGCACTATGTGATCATTGCAAAACAAAGTTTAATTGCAATTCGAACTCCTGTCTATGTCAAAAGTAGTCATTGCAAGGTGACAACAAAATATCTTTTTCAGTTTAGTTCTGTCCCTTGTTACAGAATGTCACATTGTTATTTTCAACATCTGTATAACTGATCTCTGTCTGGAATGATCTGAAATGCTAAGCACCAATTTACCACAGTAGTCTAGTTTCAAAATTTAGCTCAATACTCTCATTAGAGTGTACTCTTTTTTTAAATATTCATGTTTTGTTTTAGATGTGCTAGGTTGCTTTGATTTTGGATCTCTCATTTATTTGTGATGATGTGTCCATGTTTGATGTTGCTGGTTTTTGATGTTCCTTTTTCATATTCCTATATAAAAAATGTGGATATTAATTTTTCACGAGAATCATCACTTTTTTCGGAATAATTTCATTTTTTTCAAAACCAATGTTTGGTTATAAATTTCCAAATCCAACTTAGAGTTGGATTCCAAATTTGGAATAGTGATCCAAACCTATTTTCCAACTCTTGTCTTCATAAATTTCACAAAAAAAGTGCTCTAATATGTCCTTTGTAAAAAGTATAACCAAACATAACTCCATCTTCGTAAATTGCAATAAAGTGAAAAATCTTCGGGATCTATGACCAAACCCCTACGATATTACAATGCAAAAGTAATCCATGAATCATAGTCATAGAGATAAAGATTTCAATAACATCAATCGCAAGTTTGAGCTCTGTACCAAGAAAATTATGCCTACGATTAGGATTGGTTCTTTCAAGTAATGATGATTGAGTCTTGAGCTATGACGAGATGGAGATAGTGGAAGTAGTTTCTGATCAGGTGGCTGTGACTTTGTCCCATGCAACTGTTCTTGATGAGTCTCAGTCAATGAGGGAGAAAAGTAGAATTGAGAAATTGTGTGCTGCAGCAGGCTAAAGACTAGATAGAATGCTATGAAGGCAAGCCAGACAAGGACTTCGTTTCAGAAGCAATGGAATGAGGCAGACGGTGCACTCAATTTTGTGTTTGCTCTCCATATTTCAAGATGAGAAAGCAAGCTTTTACCAGAAGTTTTTTGTAAACACAATGGTGAAAACACACTTTTCTCTCCATATTGACAGATGTTGTGATAGCAATATCTTCCAAAGATAAGGCCTTCGGATTTTCTACAGTTTTTCTTACTTCTTTGCCTAATCAGGTGATGGGCGATGAGAAGAGAACATTTTATGTTTGTTACATATGGTAGGACATTTGTTAAATGTCAGCATTGGAAAGGGCTCTGTTATATTTGGAGTGGTTTTAGAGACTGGAGCTGATTGTGGGAATGACAGTTTGGGTTACAAGAAAATGATTCACAACAGATGAATATGTGGCCATATAATTATATATTGAGGTTAGTTTTGAAGGCTTTTAATCAGATAGCTCAATCTCCACCATTCATTTGTGTGGAAGAAGGCGTAACTTTCAGGGAGGTGATGAAGGGCTGGAGTTTTAGCATTTGCAAAAAGATTGTCCAGGTTAGAATACATGCTGTTGTTTTCCCGATTGACCTTGTCATTATGTTCTTATTTAAATTGGTTTATATAGCTAACAAGTATCTGTTGATGACTGTTGTCTTGATCATGTATAAGTACTGTTCATGGCTTGTGTGATATACATACATGCTGCCATGTAGGTCTGAAATTCAATTTGTTTGGATTTTCGGATACCGATTGATTTTGGATTTAACTTCTAAAATATTCAGATTTTAGATTTCTGACTTTGGATTTTCGGATCTGAAAATCTAGTTTTTTAATACCTTATATTTATCCTTGCATATTAGACAAGCCCATGTACCCAATATAAAGTCCAGTGCCCTACTAAATCAGTCATTGTACCTTATTATGCTAATGGATAGTGCAAACTGAGTTTTATTCACCGTGACTGTGCTTTTTATTCTTATTTGACGAGTTGTGGGTTTTGGCACTGGGTCCTTATGGAAGCATGTTAATTGATATTTAAATCACATAGAACATATAAGTATTGAGTAATGTTGAATTGAATATGAACTGTTAGTAGTATGATCTATCTATACATGATTTTACTTTGTTAAGATTCGAAATTTCTTTTATAGTGGTTTCATTGTTTGAATGAATATTCTATTTGGATGATTGTCGTGTGAATGAGAAATCATTAAAGACAATGTGACATGAATACTTTACTAGGATGTTTATTTTTGCAAAAAGAAGCTTCACTTACAATCTCAACACCAAAATCTGCAATAATCAAACGGTGTAATCTGAAACTGGACTTGCGCAAACTGATCAATCAAACTTAGTTGGTATGATCACCTACCCAGTATCTTACCCCCCCCCCCCCCACAACCACAACCACCACCAAAAAAAAAAAAAAAAAGAAGAGGAAGAGGAACTTGATATAAATGAAAATTTGACTTCCCTCTTTTCTTATCGACCATTACTTCGTTGAAAGATCTCAGAATAAATGCAGCTTGAGGACTTCTTTTTTTTTCAAGCAGGAGATGGTTCTTTAATTACTGTTCATCTGTAAATCTTTAGGTAAAGAAGTCTCTAGGATGCAATATGAGGTTTTAAAAAAGAAGAAATATCAGGAAAAGACGATTCCAAAAAAAAAGAAATATCAGGAAAAGAATAAAAAAATACTAAAGGGATGAAAAGCAAGCAAGAAAGCTTATGAACTAAAATTGAAAGATTGATATATTTCACTGCAGTCAAAGGATACAATTTTTAATAAAAGTACTCACGTCTAAAATATAAATAAGCAAAAGATGTGCTGAAAATACCAAATTCATGAAGTCTAGAAAATACTCTTTACTCAAAATTCAAATAGAAATCAACTCCTAACTAAAAGGGATAACTAGTTGACTAGGTCTATCTTAATAAATTACTGCACTAAAAACTTTGCAATTCTAAAGTAAATATTCAACACTCCTTGCTTTAGGAGCTGCAAAATTTTGGTCTTCTATCGTGAGATCTCCTCACTTGATAACTGAAAGTGACTTGGTGAATAAATGTGCAGTTTGATATTTGGCCTTGTACTGAACAAAATTCACTTATCATCTTGAATGCAACCCTTGACTACTAAATCTTTTTGGCATGTCTTCCTGATTCGTTTGCATCTTGAATTTAAACTTACCCATTTTATTTTCATGAAACATAGATAACTCCTCCATTGCTTCAATTTCTTTAGGAACATTGGAAGATCCTTCAAAATTAGCTGGTTCACATTTTGCTTGTGCTTTTCATATGGAAGATCATCTTCTAATTTTCCAGCCTATGATCATTTTCATGTTCTACAGCAACACTTTTGTGTTTCTGATTGTAAGTATTACTGGAATATGTCCTGAGTATTCCTGTGTTTATAATACAACTTACCTTTTCTCAAAAAAAAAAAGAACATCTTTCAGTGGATCAAATGAGAAATGTTTACCTATCATCTTGATGTTTAAAACTTTTTTTTTCAACACCATCATTGATGAAAATGTTTATCTTCAAAGGATACTTTGTATCCTATTTCTATCAACTTACAAATACTCAACAAATTCTGATCAATATCTACATAAGAACATCTGAAATTGCCTTGTTACCTGAACTTGTTTTGATGACAACCATTCCTTTTCCTTCGACAAAAATCTGGTCACTGTTTCCGATCCTTACTTTGGATATTTCAGTAGGCTTTAATTTTTTAAACACACTCTTGTCATAAGTCGTGTATTTAGAGCAACTGCTATCAATCGACCAAAAATTTGATGAAATCTTACTTGAGGTACATGTTGCAACAAAAAGATTGTCGTCTTTTTTTTTTTCATTGACCACACATGCATTTGCTTCATGGTTCTCAAATTTGTTTTCGCAAACCACTGCTTCATAGCCTAGTTGATTGTACTTGCTGCATTGGCGTCTGCCTTCTCCAACTTCTGTATGGTGGATTCATTTTTCTGCCATGCCCACAAGGTGGGTAATTTTTCAAATTTTTACCCCTGCTTTGAGTTTTATGGCTGACTGCTAAGGCTCCTTCAACCATAATATCTTGCCTCACAAAGTCTCTTTTGCTCCTGTGCCGGAAAAGAATTTAACAACTCTGCCAAGGTAATCTTGGACAGATCTTCGTGTATTTCCTAGGTAGTTAGTTATACATGCTTCATATCTTTCGGGGGGTGTAACAGAAAAATTTTCAACAATTCTTGAATCTTTAAATTCAGTGCCTTGTAGTCTTATTTTGTTAACAATGCCAAGCAATTTGTCCAAGTATTCCTTGACTATCTCAAGGTCTTTCATTCTCTGCAGCTCGAACTCACTTATTTAATTCAGTACATACTTGCATTCCTTGAATTCCTTCATCTCCAGCATATTCTTTCCGGTTAATCATTTCTTTTGGTGATGTGAGGGACATAATTCTTGTGAAAATAGTTGTTGAAACAGCAGCAAATAGAGTTGCTTTTGCATTATTTGGCAGCGAATTGTCTCAACTAAGGCTTGAACTGATGGAAATAAATCACCCAGTGTTTTTGCTTCCACTGGGTTTTGCCCACGAGACCTTGTGATTCTCAACACGCTTCACGGCCCTTGAATGCAAAAGATGTACACTAGATGTTAGTTAGCTTCATTTAGTTCCTAATGTGAAACTAGATACAAGTATCTTCATGCAAAATGTCACCTGGAATATGTAGCGCTCATATCTGCTTGCATCAGATGTGGCGTGAGAGGGAGAGAGAGAAAGGGTAAAGGATTGGCTATATATGAGAATGAAAGATGTAAGGATGCAGCTAAAGATGTTGCCTGCCTACATTTATCTGAGCTCAAGGCGTTTAGTCTTTGCTGGTTTGTGGCAGTGACCTTGTATCTCTTAAACTAAATCCAAAGTGAGCAGGGAAAGCTTAGGATGTCTTCTTCGGGTCAAAAAAGGTTCCGGATTTCTTCTCTTTACAATGATACACTACTCATCATGTGTTTCAGATATTCTCCGTCACTCCCTTTTTATCATATATAATCTCCAACACAATTGGTACTCCTTTCAGCCTTTGGCTTCTGCCGACAGCACTGCTACATGTTGTCGTTTACCTTCTTATTCTTAACATTGGGAACTTCAGTGTTTTGGGATTTAAGTTGTATTTGCTTTCATTGAATGAACCTTTAAAATAAAGGAGTGCATTCAGTATGACTCCATGCTCTCTGTCAAGGCAAGACCCTATAAACAAATCCGATCTGTCGATTGTTTTCATGGTGTGACTAGTTTCCTTGCCTCTTGCTATTTGAAGTGGTAAGTTGGTTTGTGAAAGTGATGAAATAATAGCCTGGTTACCATATTGCTTACTCTGACCTGTGTTTTTCTTTTTTTGCATAAAATTTTCAGATGACAGGACCATAGGCAAGTGATGACACTCATTCTGATTTCAAAAACAGTCATCTTTTAGGAAAGACATGTTTGAATATAGAGACCCTTTGGAGCAACCAATTTCCATCACAATGTTCAGAAGCCTTTGTGTAGTCCTTGTTGATCGTCATATATTATTATAAGTGGAAAGATTCAAACTGAAAAGTTGAATTATCATTTTGTTTGTCTATTAAATTAATGAACGAGTACATTGATCTTATTTTTTATTCGTAATCATAAATTTCATAATGGAAGAATTTGATAAGTTATGATATAGAAAGTCATTCATCACTTTAATGTAGAATTCATGTAGTTTACAAAGATGGAAGCTCACAATCGGAAATTAAATTAAGGAAACTGCACGATTCAGCATGAAAAGATAAGAGAGTTAGAAGTTGCAAGTGAGGATAATTGAAAAAATGTTGAAATCAGAAGAAGATATAATAGCGGAAAAAAAAGAGAGTAAATTTAATACATATGTAATATTGAACAATTAACAATTTCATGTTGATATGTTGTCTCTAACAATACTGAAGTTTAATTTTCTTTCTCCATTATAAACATTTTCTTCTATGAAGCATTTAGATTAGTATGAGTGTTGGACTTGAAGAATAGTTATCAATTTAAGGTATATGTAGAAATTTTCTAATTGTGCATTTAAATGAGAAACATTAATTATTTTTGTTATTCATTTTTGCACATAGTAATTGCATTCTACTTAATGAGAAGAAGAGTTTCATCTTCTACTAATTAATGTTAAAATATTTTATTTTTTTGAAATGTATGACTATTAATTTAATTTCAATATTTTTACTTTATTCTATAAGACGAGAAACATTTTAATGAAGTTAATCATAGGGTAATGTGTCTGCATATTTGTTTTTGCTATTTTATTTTGTCTTTCAAAATAAATATAGAATTTATATATCAAAATTATAATAAGGGATGACTAAATACAAAAATGTTTCTTCTTATGAGTTAACTATACACTATAAACATTAATTATCTTTTTACTTTTCACATTTTTGTTTTAACTCAAACATAATTATAAAAGAAATTATGTGACTTTTAATAATTCATATTCATCGTTATGGAGTACATTTGCAACGCACGTGCCTATAGTAGGAAGTTTTAAAATGCAAAACTGGATTCTAGTTTACCTCTACACCAAATTATAATATTATAAATTATTTAATTAATGATTAAATAATAAAACATGTATCATATTACAAGTGGAAAGACCTTAAATGAAAGTGACATTATAATCAATCATAATATCATACTCATTTTTTTGCCATTTTTATAAATATTTATTGCCTTAATGACTTAATAGAATGTCTACGCCATAAATAAATTCCACTGACAATATCTAAGAGAAAAGACCAAATAATCACGTAATACCTCATATAATACTAATTCAATTGGTTTGCATTTAAACACGATTAGGAGTTTTATTTTCTTTTGCATTATCTTTTTTCGGGTAGATAAATGTGTAAATAATTATATGTAGACAAATATATCTTAAATCTAATATAAAAATTGTGTGGAATGTTCTATAAAAAAAACACTTTAAAGATAACATATATGCATATTTAATATAAAGTAACTATTATATAAATAGTACTAAAACTACCTTAATTTATATTTCAACTTCAAATATTAAATTAATTTTGAATGTAAGTGTAAGGAGGATTAAAAATATAAGATTAATATTCACGATGCTTAGAAACTTATATTTTTTGATATATTTTAATATTTATTTTTATCATCTAACATATCAATTGAAGTTAGCCAGGCTAAACAATTTACATTGAGAAAAATAAGAAAACGAACTCATCATCTCCGAGTCTCAAAAGTTGAGATCAGTAAGAATTGATACCTAACGAATTTCTCCGTAAACAATGATTTCAATCTAATTGACGTCATAGTAACTCAAATTTTGATAGATTATAAACTCATACATTAAACAAGAAAGAGTAAAAAATACCTTTCAAAATTGGGACTATGACAAGATTTTTGATCCTTTTCTATTTAAAAAATTATAATTCAACTTTAATATACCTATAATCTTTTAGACTTATCATTAAATTTTATTTAGCCACTTTAATTATTATATCGTTTTAGTCAAAATTTATATTTTCAAATTTAAACAAGATCTAGAATAAGCACAAATTTTGAGAAGATTGAGAGAGAGGAAATCATGGCAGCGGCAAACTACTACTCGAAGGACTTTGAATGGGATCAACTTCGGCAAGAGATTGAGAATAATCCTTCTCTTGCTCACCATTTGCTTCCTTTTCCTAATTCTTCGATCAATCAAAATCAACATACCCTTTTGTCTTCTCCACTTTCTTTATGTTCTCCGCAGGAAGATTCTGAAGCATGGAACAACTTCCACACTCGCCATTCCACTGGAAAATTCTTCAAGGTAAGTAATAATTCACTGTTACTTGCTAGTCTGCACTGGAGCTTGTATTTGTGTGTTTTGTTTGTTCCATTGGTTATGACTTGTATGTGTGGATTTTATTTAATGGGGTTGCTAAGAAAAGTAACAGAAACCTGGGATTTAGCTGAAAGATTTGAACTTTAGTAAGTTTAATGGAAAGTGATAGCTTGTTACATGGATCAAGATTTGAAGTTTATGGATTCTGCAACAACCTCGAGTTAATATGCAATAATAACTAGGTTCACAATACAATATTTAGTGGATTAATAGTCGAGGGTCTATTGGAAACAACCTCTCTACCTCACAAAGGTAGGGGTAAGGTTTGTGGACTTATACAAAGTTTGAGCCAAATGCTGTTGGCGTTCCCGTGAACCTGCAACTCACATTCTGGAGCCGCACTGTTGTCATTGATCATTAGTTAGATGTGAAATACTAGTAGCCATGAATGTAGGAAACAATTTGCTGAACTTGGAGTGATGGAAAAAAGAAATTTGATGGTTTGACAGAAGTGATTGACTGTTTGTTGGTACATAACGAAGTATGAAACCTGAACTCGCATTACATTGGACGATTGGATAGCTGACTCAGCATCAAGGTTTTCTTGCAGTCCTAAAGGTCTTGTGCATGTGTTTCAAATGCACACTTCTGACATTTGAAACTCATATAACATCCAATGTGCCTATACCTATGTCAGTGAGGACCTAGACAAAAGAGAGAGAGAGGGAGAGCATAAAATTCTTTTTCTTTGAAGAATTATTTATACTGTGTACTTTTACTGAGGTTGGAGGATATAGTTGTACCAGCAATTGTTCTTCTCAAGATACTATTCTGTGCACAATTTGTTGGCTCAGATTCTCTGAACCGGAGCCTATGTTTTTGTGTGTACTCAGTTCTGTAGCCCAGGTCTATTAATTGGTCCAACACTTGAAAATCTTCATTGTTGAGGTAGTCGGTCTATGATCCTTCTGTTTTTCTTCTCCAAATGTTAGTTGTCTTCTACAAAATCTAAATTTTTTCACAGGATAAACTACAACTACTATGTATGTATTGGTATGAAAACTATGAATTGAGAGTTATGATAGAAGGAGCTATGATATGAGAGGAATGTTATGAGGAGCTATTACATGAAAGATATGATATGAGGAGCTATAGAAAAAGAGGTATTGCACAACTCCAATGACAAAGAGGTACAGTAGGAAGCTTAGAGTAAAAGCTATAATATGGAAACAAAGACAAGGAAACTAAGGTACGAAAGCTGCATGCTGGACTTAGAAAGTGAAAGACTAGAAGGGGAAGTGTCATACTTGAAGGAAACCCAAGAGTTCATTCCCATGACCTCTAGGGGCTGTGTGGATGACCAAAATATGACCTTATTCCCACTCTTATATGGGATGGTCTTAGTGTTACGGAATCGTTTTGCATATTACAACCATGATTTGTTATTTCAAGTAAAGATCCAAGAAAGTATTCATACTAATTTATCGTATCACTTCCACATTTAGAAGTTTCTTCACATTTTGATATTGGGGCTTTTCATCAGTACTAGATTTGAGGTTGGAATATGGCTAACTCCAATGGTTTAAGATTGTGGTCCCACTTAACTTAATGATTCAAATCTCAAGTTTTGGACCATTAAGAAGACCTAGTTCAGAAACGAAGTATATGTACAAATCTAGGGTTTGAAGTTGGGTATCTTGGCCAAGAAGCTACACTTTAATGGTCGACGTTGTATCGCTTGTAGAACATTTCTCTCCTAAGTCCCAGACAAATCTCTCTAGAACAGATCTCTAATAAAAGCATGGTCTCTGTTCGCAATGGCAGACAAATATGCAAATGTTTTCTCTTAGGAAGCTCTATATTCCCTCCCTTTCTCTTTCCAATTCTTCCTTTGACTTGGGCAATGAAGCTTAATCCATGAGGCTACTTAGGTGTCTTACAAATTTTACACACTATAAGTATGCGTTTGAGGTCTAAGTTCCACGGTCTATAGGATTGAAAGCAAACTTTGGCAGCTTTATTACAGGGGTTCAGTCTCAAGTCCAGAGTTGTGATTTCCAAGACATCGAGTATTGGGGTTCTAGTTTCGAGTTTTGTGCTACTTTTAAGATTACTACTGTTAATGTCTCAGATAATTGGCAAAGAATTGTACTTGGTAGATTTTTTGTGGAATCCTTTCTTATACAGTGGTGAAAAACTGGAAGGTGCTAAGGGAAAAAAACCTTGCTGTTTCCGATCATCAAAATGGAAAACAAGAGTGAGGTTTTAGGCTTCCGTCTGTCACAATCCTACGTTACAACTTCAAGAATGAGGTACAACAATGATGCCTATGCTTTTGTATTATAAGAACGTATAGCAACTTTAAGAAGATAATTTCTTGCTAAAAAGGAGACGGAAGTGCAAGGTTTATTTTTTCATATGTCAACAAGAATCAGAGCTGAGGCATCTGCTCATCGCTATTACTTTGGCTGCAAATCTCTACTTTTAAACTCATCTATTATTGCTCAAATGAAATCATCGTTTTATTGTCTTTCAAGACTAGTGGCCATCATTTTCTTGTTTGGGTATTTATTTTTGGTTGCATATTTCAGTTCTTTGATCTTATTGGCAGTTGCAGCAAGAAGAGAAAGCCTTTCCTTGAACTGCTAGAAAAAACTATATTCCACTTTGCATTCTTTCTTTAACATAAGTTCTTCCATGTAGGAGCGTCGGTACTTGCTTAAAGAGTTCCCAGAGCTAGCCTCTTGTGGGGAATGCTGGACAGTTTTGGAGATTGGATGTGGAAATGGTAGTACAGCTCTGGCAATACTTCGGTGAGGAAGAACTTCAGTTTTCTTGTGTGACTTAATTATTTAAACATTTTTTTGCTGAGGAAGTTTACTATCAAATTTCTTCCTGTAAGGTGCATATTGTAAGCCACTAGTCCTATTATTACCTGCTGTTTGCTCCAGTCCTTTGCTTCGGTTACCATGTTATTTGTTGTTGCCACTGATATCTTTCTCTTTTATTTTTTGCATGGTTTCTTCATTACTATATTTTCTCGCCGTACTTGATTTTGATATGTTTTACTTTAGTCGAGGGTCTATTAGAAACACCCTCTCTACCTTCAGGGTAGGGATAAGGCTGCATACACACCACTCTCCCCAGGCTCCACTTGTGGGATTACACTTATCTTGTTGTTGTTGTTGTAGTCATATTTTGATATCTCATAATTAATCATATTGAGTGGAGCTATTTCTAAGTTTTTCATCTTAATTATTTTGTTAAACTTGGAAAGAACCACAAATTTCATGTCCAAACATAAAATATGAGGCTTCTGTGCTCAAATGGATTAGTAGAGTAGAATCACTACTTTCTATTCAATCTCACCTAGAAATAACTCTGCTGACAGACTAGAAATAAGAAGTTAACATGAAATCAGAGCTTTATTGGTTTGGTGGTGATGTAGCTAATTGGACCGTATTTAAAAGCAATGCTTAAGAATCTCCGTTTTTTCTCTAAATAAAGTTCAGGTTTATCTGTTATCATCTCTTTGTTACAGCAAGGTTATCATATTTGTTCACTTGCTGATTGAAAATTTCAATGTTCTATGAACCATATTATTCTGATCTCATTGTTGAAACTATGCTTATCTCTTTAGTGGAAACAAGAGCATCTCTCTGTATGCCTGTGACTGCAGCAAAGAGGCTCTTGAGAGGGCTAAAGAGAATATTGAAGCTGCTGATATAAACTTGGCTAAAGAACGTTTTTACCCATTCCAATGTGATTTTTCTGCAAGTGGATTTCCAAATTGGTTACTCAGCACTTCTTGCCGTGAAAGTTCCTTCCAGAAGCAGAATATGTGCTCCTCAGGTCTGTAAATGTATTGATTCTTCTGCATTTCATAGTATATGCAAGCAGGTGTTTTTCTTAATCGAAGTGTTTTGCTCATGCAGGTGCAGGAAGCTGCAGCAAGCAAGCTTTCCCCGATCCACCGATATCTGCCAAGTACAATAGCTGCCTTGCCGGAGTAGATTTTGTCACCTTAGTATGTATATCCTTAATCAGTCTTTAATCAAGCTCCTTTTTATTCACAGCTGTATTGGTTTCTACAAACATAAAATGTCTAAGTTCATGGATATTTCATTCATAATCTGCCAGATATTTACGCTATCAGCTGTGCCACTTCACAGGATGTCGAGAGCAATCACTGAATGTTTCTCTGTTCTAAAGCCCGGAGGACTGTTGTTATTCAGGGATTATGGTAATAACCAGACCTATGTTTGTATCTTTTGAACGATGGAATCTGTTTAGTTCTTCTCCTTGTATCTGAATTTGAGGAATGTGAAACTCAGGTCTTTATGATATGACCATGCTTCGGTTCGAGCCAGAGCAAAGAGTAGGATACAGGGAGTACATACGTTCTGATGGAACAAGGTCTTACTTTTTTTGCTTGGATAGTGTAAGAGATCTCTTTTGCAGCTCAGGATTCATCGAGGTATTAGTTCCCATGATCTACTTTTTGGAACTACAGACAAGAATTTTGTTTCCATTACCAAAAAACGTTAACATATTTATGAACCTTTTTGCAGCTTGAGCTTGAATATTGCTGTGTCCAGTCAGTGAATCGACGGAATGGGAAGATCATGCGAAGAGTATGGATTCATGGGAAGTTCCAGAAGCCACATGTCCAAGTAGGTCCATAGCCCTGTGGTTTTGATGGGAGAAAATGAGCTTGCAAGCAGCTGAATTAATGTTCCTTGAGCTTAAGAAACTGAAAAAAGAAGAAGATGAACTTCTGTTATTTTATACCCTTAATCGTCCTCCAACAGAGCTAAATCAATGATGCTTAGAAGCGGCACTTTGTCTCGTGAAACATATAAAGTAGTGCTGCTGGAAGTGAAAGATGTGTGTTGTCAATTAAACGGTTTTTTTTTCTTGTCGTTATCAGACATTCAAAATTGGAATAGAATATATTGTCATGCTACATTTATCGTCTGAATGAATTGCTGAGCAGTTTTTTTCCTGCAATCATGCATGCCATCATACAAATGGAGGAGGAAATTTTGAGGATTCATATAGCTGACCCAACTAGTTTAAGGCTTGGTAATTGTTGTATGTCATATCATTATTCACTTTGCAACAATTATTTCAGAACTAAAAATCACTTGCTAAGTTCTGGCTGTGCAGAACCAAACAGGCTGACAGCAAAGCTCTTGTGAGCTACTCATTGTTTCTGAAGAATTTTGTTCTTCATGTCTTCTATGAATTGAGTGAGATTCTTACCTGAATATCCCTCATCAGAAAGTGCTTTCTGAAGGATCATCTTGCAAGTTCGTTGGTGTAATCTGATGCTGGTAGCAGGTTTGTTGAAATTATTCTCTTGGTGAAGCTTGTGGAGAGTGGGCCAATTGCATAGTAGGGTTGCTTCTCTTGCAAGGCCGAGATAGGTGAAGACTCTAGCTCTTGCACTGTATTACCGATGACAAAGTCTGCTTTCTGTGCATCTTCAAGACACTTGAACACAAAACGGTGCATCACGGTGCTTGGATCAGCATCTTGAATATATGAAGGTAAATCTGCTGGTTCAATGGCTTGTACTCCAGGTATGTATCTAATGGCGTCTTCACACTTATCTGGACAAAATTATTACTCATCAGCTAATTGATTATGTAATGCAGGCTGTGATCAGACAGTAATAGCTTCAAGATATTTGGTTCATACCATGACACCCAAAGTGGCCATTACTCTTGAGCAGGTCCATGTGATAGTAGACTGTAAGCACTGTTGCTGGTTCAGTCCAAAATGAAACATTGACAAGATTATATTTCTTGGCGATCGTTGATCCCCAAACGTGGAAACTATCAGCTATTATACAAGAAATTGGCGGGTTTGGTTTTGAGAGGACTAGATTTTCAATGAAGTCATCCACATGAGCTTGGAAAACATGAACGAAACCTTCCACAAATTGGCTTGCATTGGCACTCCAATCGAAACTCAGTGGAAATCCATCACTATTTTGGCATATCGAATGTCAAGACCACATTTCTGTCCGTGGGAAAAAAGGTTGTCGTCATCTTTAAGTGACTGAGCTTTAGCTATCTGCTGATGAGTTGATTCTGTGTTGACAAAGGTGATGGTAAAACCTTTTGAGGCGAGCTTCATGGCAAGATGTGTGAATGGAGTTATATGGCCTTGAAGAGGAAGTGGTATGAGTACTTCATGTGGCTGTAGGTGTTCTTTCAGTTCCATTTAGTCCCAAAAATGTAGGAGATGGTTGCCTTTTTTGAGAAAAGTTAAGTGTATGATTGTTAATATTGTGTGTTTATGTAAGAGCTTGTAGCTGCATTTATTTGAATTTGGAGCCTTTTATATGTCATTCCTTAGGTATTTAAAGATAGTGAGATAGACATGTCTTTTGTTTGGTGTGAATCCCGGCTCGTGGCTCACAGTTGTTCTGTATTCATTTGCTTGATGTAAATACTCATTGCAGGTAAATTTTTCGGTTAATCTATTCTCAAAGAAATTGGACTTGCTAAGAGGTTGTTGTGTCATCATAGACATAGAGAAGTGTGCCTTTCCAATAATTGGTTAATTGTAATGGTGTGGTCCATTTCTTTCAAATTCAAATTTGTTCTTCTTCTTTTCTTTATGTTGGGCTGGGAATAATATGTTACGTGGATAGTATAGTTTTGCTTGAAATTTCTTTTACCTAAGTCAGAGTAAGAAAAATTATCTACCTTTACCCGTCTACAATATTCGCCCTTAAGAAATTACACAACATAATTTTTTACGTAGATCTTATCCCTACCTCGCTACATACCAATAAGAATTTATTCTTGAACGAAATTTTATTTTATCTATTCCCAAATCACAATTTTGCTTTGCTATCCCATCCAGCGGAGTAGGATTACTAACACCCCTTTGAAGGCTTAGATCTGACAATTAGAGCGTAAACAATATAATATGGGAAATCAATATTGAACGAAAGAAGAATTGAATTCATATCAACACTAATGCACTCGAACCATAAAAAACTTTAAAAGTTACCAACACTTACGCGAGAGTAGTGCTAGTAGTATTAGGAGGGTGGCCCTCTAGGAAATTTTTGTGTTGCTTGTTAAGATATATGACGTGCCTCCTTATATGGTCTTTGACAATTCTCACCTTCTGATTTAGCTTTGAATATTGATTTAAGTTTTTTTTCAAGGAAAATGAATCTCTACTATCTATTCAAATCTCAACTAGAAACAACAGTGCTGATGGACTACTAATAAGAAGTAAAATGAATTTTTGTGATGATATAATTACTTAACCTTAGTTAAGACTTGAAAGCAATGCTGAACTACTTGTTCCCTTGCAGTTGCTAATTGAGTATTTCAATGTTATATGTGATTCAGAACCATATTACTCCATCCGTTTCCATTTGTTAGTCGAAATATTTTGATCATGCAGATATAAGAAGCTGCAGTAAGGAGATCTCCTTGAATATGTCCATATTCAAGGCTCCTATTGCTGTATTTGTTTCAGCAGATGTCTTAAGTATAATGGCTATTTTATTTGTAATCTGACAGGTACTTAAGCTATCAGTAGTCACTTTGCAGGATGCTGAGAGCAATCACAGAATGGTTCTTCATTCTAAAGCCCGGAGTCCTGTTATGTTATTTGCGGATTATGGTAATCACCTGACTTAAGTTTTAGACATTACTTGCTGAACATTGTTAATGTATCTTTTTCGTAAAATATACGAAATGGTGCTGAAGTTGTATAATGAGGGATGAACAAAATTCACAAGATGGTGATATTCTTTGTTAGCTTAAGCTTAGGGGATGTTCTAAGGCCAGGTCACAGTATGAAGGTGCAGCTTGTTTTGAGAAGCTTACCAAGAGGGTGAAATATCGTTGTTCCTGTAGTGGAATAGAATTTAATACATGAAGGCTGGAAGTAAAGGATCTGTGTTGTCAAATAAACTTTTCACCTTCTCATTGTCATCTGGTCAATGAGGAGGATTCATATAACTGACCGCAACTTGTTTTGGACTGAGACGTAGTTACTGTTGTCATTATCAGACGTAGATATTTTACGTGAGTATACAAAACAATTATACTGACATGCTATATAGACGTTGAACTCTCGCAATTATGCCATGTCATTATTCAACTGGTTCAAATGGAACAGGACAAGCAAGGATATATATAGCTGACCTTACTAGTTTAAGGCATAACATTAATTGTCTGTTATGCCATTATTCACTCTGAAACCTTATAGAACTAATACCTCACTTGCTAAGCTACTTCATGAAAAAAAATACATTAAAATACATCAATTGCTATGTTTTGGCATAACAGAACGGTAATTGGTTAGTGAGAATGTGATAAGAAGCTCAATTTTTCTGAAGAATCTTGTTCTTCATGTCTTGTATGAATTGGTTGAGGTTCTTATCTGAAGACCCCTCATCAGAAAGTGCATTTTGAAGTAGCATCTTTGTTTTATCGATATTCTTCCTCGATTCATCTGATCTATTCATTATCTTTCCAATATTCTCCGCTACTACCTCCCTCCTGATCAATCCTCTAGTGCAAAGGTTCACACCGATCCTCCAATCATCAACCACTAATTTCCTGTTAGTAAGTTGATCCCCGATAACAGGAAAGCACACCATTGGAACTTTACACAATATGCTCTCCAAGATTGAATTCCACCCACAATGAGTCAAAAACCCTCCGACTGCTGGATGTGATAGTACTGCTAGTTGAGAGCACCACGGCACAACCAATCCTCTATCTGCAGTTTCTTCCTCAAATCCGAGAGGCAAAATGTTTCTTTCTCCAGACACTAAGATATTGTGACGTAGCACCCAAATGAAACTCACTTTACTTATCAGAATGCCTTGTGCTATTTCCAGAATATCCTGTTTGCTTAAATTAACGAGACTACCAAATGAGATGTATAACACTGTACCATCTTGTCTGTTATTGAGCCAGTTGGTGTAATCTGTTGTCGGTAGCAGGTTCGTTGAAATTGTTTTCTTGGTAAAGTTTGTGGGACAGAGTGGCCCAATTGCATAGAATGGTTGCTGCTCTTGTAAGGCCGAGATAGTTGAAGACTCTAGCTCTTGTACCGTGTTACCAATGACAATGTCCGCTTTCTGTGCATCTTCAATACACTTGAACACATATTTAATATCGTTTGGATCAGCATCTTGACAATATGAAGGTAAATCCTCTGGTTTAATGGCTTGAATTCCTGGTATGTAACTTATGGTGTCGTCGTACTTATCTAGACAAAAATGGTAACTCATTAGCTGATTGGATATGTATAATGTAGTCAGAAATTAGACAGTTTCTAGATAAAAGGTTCATACCATGTCGCCCAAAGTGGCCATTTCTCTTGAGCAGGTCCGCGTTATAGAAGACTGTAAGCGCTGTTGCTGGTTCAGTCCAAAATGAGACATTGATGAGATTATATTTCTTGGCAATCATTGATCCCCATACGTGGAAACTGTCAGCTATTATACAAGATACTGGTGGATTTGGTTTTGAGAGGACTAGATTTTCAATGAAATCATCGACATGAGCTTGGAAAACATGAGTGAGACCTATCATGAACTGGCTCGCGTTGGCTCTCCTGTCAAAACTCAGTGGAAAACCATCGCTGATTCTAGCATAACGAATGTCAAGACCAGATTCCTCTGCATGGGAGAAAGGGTTGTCGTCATCTTTATGTGAGTGAGCTTTAGCTATCCGCTCGTGAGTTGATTCCGTGTTGACAAAGGTGATGGTAAAACCTCTTGAGGCAAGTTTCATGGCAAGATGTGTGAAGGGATTTATATGGCCTTGAAAAGGAACTGGTATCAGTACTGCATGTGGCTGTATTTGTTCTTTTAGCTCCATTTTAGTCCTAAAATATTGCAGAATGTAGTTACTTTATATGTAGTATTAATACAGCACTTTGGAGTTTTGGACTACATGCAACAAGTATATAGGAGATGGTTGATTATTTATATAAGTTCTTTGATGCAGAAGTGTGTCTAAGTTGGTGTTCTGCTGTATAGCTGCACTTATGTGAATTTTGGATCCTCTCCTAGGCTACCTCTAAGGAATTTATGGGTCATTATGTCACGCAGGGCACGTGTGTTGCATTCATTTGTCTGGTGTAAAACACCGGCTTGTGTCCTACTTTCATTTTTGTTTGTGTAAACATCGCCTTGTGTTTAGCATTCGTTTTTGTTTGTGTAAACATTGCCTTGTGTTTAATATTCGTTTTTGTTTGTGTAAACACCGAGATTGTGTGTTGTGTTTTTTTTTTTGTGTGTGTGTGTGTGTTAAACACTGACTTGTGTTTTGCATTCGTTTGTTTGGTGTAAACACCGACTTATATTTTGCATTTGTTTAATAAATATTTCCTTCGTTTCAATTTATTTGTCTTACTTTCCTTTTAGTTTGTTCTAAAAAAAATGTTGGGATATGGGTTAGGCTTATAGGTTATACAGAACCGGAACTGATGTCTCTTCCTTTTCTTGGCAACTCTTTAGGGTTATTTGGTTGAGAATAAGTTATCGTAGGATTAATTATATATCCCGCGATAAGTTATCCCACTACATATATGGGATAACTTATTTCATCGCTATGGTATAAATGGTAGCATAAGTCATACCGAACTTGGCAACTAAACAAGAGACCAAAATTTTATTCTTGAACTATTCTTTTTATCTCCGAATTATTTATTTTTATCCCTCACACCAAACGACTCTTTAATTCTAATTTTCCGCATAACATATTTAAGATGACTAGATTAAAGGATATTTTGATATATTTTATATATCTTTAGTTTAAAACTACGAGATTAATTTTGTATTATTATTTTCTTAAAATCTAATAAATAAATTGAAATGAAGTGAATAATGTCTGATTTGTTTATAGAAGAAGAAAAAAACATGTGATGTGAAATGATTTAAAATAAACACTTAAGCCTTCAAAAATGGACTTCAAATCATTCAAAGAAAAGAAGACACAAAAAACACATGATGTGGACAATTATAAAATTCTTATGATATAATTATTTGAATGGTATAATACTAAAATGTATCATATAATTTGATCCCGTTTGGATATGCATAAATAGACGGTTAAATTTATATAAAGGCATATTTATGTTTTACTTGATAATATTTATTGAACATCTTATCTTGACATTTTATGTGTATTATTCATATCATGTCAGGTAAAAAAATATTGGAAAGTTTTTAAATAAACTATTCGAACACTTTTAGAAAATATATGATTATCATCATTAAGGATATGGTAAGATCAAACTCAATAAACTCTATTTGTTTAAGTGACTTATTATTAATTTACTTGTTTATTAATTCACCCTAATTCAATTCGCTCATAATTTAACACATAATTATACATGTTACTGAAAATGTGATCGTGCTTCGTGTGTTAGAATATTTTTTTAAAAAAAATTTATTAGAATAGAACTTTTCTTATATTTTAATGTTACAGTATTTTTATATAAATTTGTCTTTAAGCGTATAGGAGTTATTCAATTATATTTTACCATTTGTTTTATTAAAAGAAAAGACTAAATTACAAATCGTAATATTATTCTCTCCTAGTTTACATAATTTCATCTTTTAGATTTATTAATTTGCTTTTGAAAGTTTACAAAGCTTAATTTATTTTTATTATCTATTCACATAGTTATATAGTTTTCTTAATTAAAAAGTCCAATAAATGTTTTTCTCAATTTTTTCCTTTGTTTCCTTGTTCCCCTCTTTGAGGATTCTTCTTTTCCATTGTTCTTCTTCCTATTTTATTATTTATTCGATTTAATTTTTTGTACAGTCACAAAATGAATAATTTTGATTTAAAAAGTCATTTAATCTTGTATTATTTTAAAGATAAGTATTAAAAATACTTTTAAATTCTTTTTTTTAAAAATTTAATATCTAAATTATTGAAAGTGTAAATTTCTTAACTAAATTATCACTTTTTTTAATTTTATATCTAAATAAATAAAAGCGTGAATTTTATAAAAATATTTAGTAATTATTGTTTGACTTTTGAAAGAATAGGCCCAACTACTGACACACTTTTAACTTTGAATATTTATGATGAAAATAAGTCAAACTTAATTTTAAAAAATGATGGTTATGGTAGGGAATGTACATCGGAGAAACTTCTTTTTTTTAGAAGGTTACTAAGGTAGAAATAAATAAAAAAAGTGGATTGAGTGATATTTTAGCCAATTAGGTAAATGAGGAATATATTTAAATATTTTTAAATAGTTTAAAAATATTTTTGGCGCTTTTAAAAAAATTGAAAAAAATAATGGAGGTCTATACGAACTGGATAAGGCGGATTGAAAATGAAAAAAATTATTATGCAGGCTAATTAAAAATTTTGCGAGGTTAAGCTCATTTCGTTCTGCCTGCACCGTTATATTATCATCCCTAAACTACTTAATAAGAGGTATGATTTTCTTATAATCAAACAAAATCGTCCTTTCTAATTAGAACAATATGATGCCCTTAAATTTATTTATGAAAATAAAAATGTTCAAGACGAGAACATTTAGCTTATTGATCTCACGTATATGAGTGTCTATATAATGCAATTCTTAGAGGGACTAAGAATTTCATTTTATGTTTCTTCTAAGTCAATAAATTCAATGATCGAAATGCTAATGTCAATTATTTTAATTATTTTTCATGTGTTTTGATGAATCATTTCCTTTCATTTTGTATATGATTAATAACCAAATCAAACTAAAAATCATAACAAACAAACCATTAAATGTATTCATTTATTTTAATAATCTAAAACTCAATTAACTTAGTTTAATTTTGACCAACAATCAATTAAAATAGACCCATAAACACCATTTTTGGCCAAATATTTTCTTCTTTTCTTAATTTAAAAAGTATTTACAAAAGTTAATTCCATAAGCTTAAAAAAGTATTACATTTTTCCTCCAAAAATATTCTTAGAATATTGATCAAACATATATTATTAGTATAATAATATCAATAAAAATGATATTTAATATCATCTAAATACAAATAATTATGTTTCCATAATTTTTAAAATAAATAAATCTTGAAAGTTGAATCAAACAAATTATAAAATTCTTATTTTAATAATTAGCAGGATATATGCAGCCTTAGCTAATTAATATTAAACAAGTAATTTACAATAGTGACGTGCAAACTAATCTGTCATTAAAAAAAAAACTCCAATTTTATTAGAACATTAGTCTAACAGTGTTTGGTTAAAAAATTATTAAAAGTGAAAATCTCGGGAGAATGACATGTATATAGTTTTGTCTTTACGAAGATATAAAGATTATTTACGACAGATTCTTAATAATATATTGATATTAAAAATTGAAAGGAAATACGTCATATCAAAAATAAGATAGATGAGAACAATAACACCAACCTAATACGATAACTGAAATTTGATTAAATTAATTTTAATCAATTAGCTTTAGTGAGCTACTAAAAGTCATATGTTCACCAGCTAATTAATTGTTTAATAAAGAATCACTGACCACAACAAACACTGACCTAATTAATTTAATCATTTTAATTAATTAATACTCTAAGCACCAGTAAAGTGATAGAAACCCCTTATTATTATTTTTTAATATTGTTATAATAAATATTCCATTATTATGCCAACTGTAGCACCACTCAAATAAAACACTCATCATTTTCCCTTTTTATATTTCTTAATATATTTATTATCATTTCCTTTTCCTATTATTCTATTGTATATTATCTATCACAAATTATGTAATGATATTTATTACTCATCACGAAATTAAGAAAAATAAATCATTAATATTTATAATCTTGAATTAGAATTACATATTTATATAACTATAAATTATTTTTTAAAAAAAATATTAAATAATAATATTATTATTTATATAAATTTAAAATTATATCACGTAAAACGTTCGTAGATAGTTAAAAAGTTATACATATATTATGATGTAATTGTACCAAAAATAAAACTGTGTTAATGAGAAAAGTAAATATTTTGGTCGAATTATTGCAATCGCAAGTTATATAATAATAATAATAATAATAATAATAATAATAGTTAAGTTTATAAATAAATATTTAATTATAGGTTATGAATAACTCACTTGATACCAGTAGCAAAAATTTAAACAAGAATGATTAGTCTCGCGTATTAAATCAGAAAAATTGGCTATACTATTTAATTAATTATTATAATTATAGTTTATTATAAATTTTTTTTTGATTAACTTTAAATGTTAATTACGTGGAATGAATTCGAGTTTGTATAGTTCATCACATTTTTAATTCGTTTCGTTTGTGTAATTCGCAATTAACAATTTTTTAGTTTGATTTGTATTTGTATATGATGGTTTGTATAAGACGGTGATTTTCTTGGTTTTTCAATTATATCACCACATACATTTAATCTTTTTCGTTTAACTTTCTAATATTTGTATAAAGGTGCAGTTTAGAATTTTTTATAGTGTGATTTGTATAATATAATTTGTATAATTGTTTAAAGTTTAGATGTTTGTGTCTGTATAAATTCGTTATTACCAGTTTTATCATATTTATATAATTTTAAATTTTGTATTAGTCAATTAAACACATACACATGAATTATGCAAATGTACTCGCAAATTATAAAAATGAGGGGTGTATTATACAAATTATTATCCTCTCTCACTCGCTTCTCTCCTTCCTCATCCATTCTCGCTCGTCTTTCTCCTCCCTTAACATGTAGCTATGAATCGTAATTTGCTAATTATAATTATAAGCCTAATTAAATTATTTTGAGTGACTATATGTGAAAAATGCACAAATAAACACTCTCTTTCTGTTTTTATTCGTCTCTCCCATCTTTTTTAGTTTGGTTGAAAAAATTTAAGTTTTAACTTTTACAAGTTTGATGCATCTGCATATATCTTTAATTTTAAGATCATAAAATTTTATAATTTATTTTTACCTTTTAAATTCTATATCAAATTAAAATAGGACAATAAAATTAAAATGTATCCGACCACACTTTGATGGACCATTATATAGGGTTTATTATATATTATACGTAGTTTTCATATTATATTGTAGAGTTTTTCTAAACGACAAGACAGTAGTTGAATATTGTAGGTGCATGTCTCTTGCAATTTATTTTTTTCCTTTATAAAAAGCATTAAATGATTTTTAATTATTTGTTTGAGCAATTATGGGCTTTATTGTTTGTTTTAATAAAGTTAATTTACTAGTATGTTTTTTCTGACCTAGTCAAAAAGTCTTGACTGATAATAAAACATTTTTAATCTATCCCTTTGAAAGAAAATCTACCATTTTCCTTTGAATTTCTTGAGCCAATTTATAGTTTTAAATTTAATTATATACACTAATAATATATTATTTTCTTAGGGGATTGGTGTATTTAACTTGCTTGTATAGTTGCTTAGTAGTTGAAATCATTTATTTGTTTTTCTTTTAATTATTATGAACAATTACATGATTATAAAAGTATTTTTTAATTGATATGATAGCATAATATTATTTATTTACACAATATATATATATATATATATATATATATATATATAAAATCGATGGAAGAAGGAAAATTATTAATGTTTTATACGAAAAAATTAGAAAGTATCCACAATTATAGTGAGAATTTATTTAGTTGATTCGCGGTAGGGAAGACCTTTGTTTGTAATAGTGAACAACAACAATAATAAACAAATTTAATGTAATCTTATAAAATAGAATCTGAAGAAGGTAGAGCGTACATCTCACATCTCTACCTTAGAAATAAAAAGACTATTCCTTATAGATTTTATTTAGCGTTATGATAAAACATCAAAAAATATTACTTTCCCTGTCTCAAACTCTCAATTGATGCGATATTTTTCATTTTTTGAGAGTCAAATAATTTAAGTTTGACCATGAATTTGTGCATGAAAACTTCAATTTTTTTTTAAATAAAATCTATATATCTATAAACTACGTAAAAAATATTATAAGTCACAATAATTGACAATTCAAAATATCTAAAAGATATGTAAAAAATATATAATCAAAAATAAATCTATTTAAATATCGAAAATTGAAAAGTGATATTTAAAATAAAACTAAGCGAATAATATATATATATAGGGAGAGATAGATAGATAGATACATGAATGTAGAAAAGAGTGTGTGTACATGCATGTACCATGGGATTTAGAGAAAAACGCTGTGACCTATTATTATGTCTTTAACTTGGCCTGCATCTTTTTTGTGTTTCAATCCTTAAAAACATGATAATATATGTCAATCCTATGAATGAAAATATATAATAAAAAAGGAACAGAATAATATGATGATCTCTTTATTATATATATATATATATATATATATATATTTGGGAACAATTTATTATGTAACTGACAGAGAAGACAGTTTTTGTCATAATATCTAGTAAATCAGATCTAAAATAGAGAGAGCTAGATGGACTCTATATATATATATGTGTTTTAAATTATTTTTCTAATTTTAAAAAATATGTATCTTAAAAGATTTAAGACAGAATTACTTTTACTTTTTATTTTAATTTTATTCTAGTTATTCCTTTCATTTTAAAATAGTCGTTACGTTTTGTTTTTTTAAAGTTAATTTGATTTTTTTAAAATTTGATTAGTTTAATATTTTATAAATAAATTTGAATATTTAAAATTATAAGAAAAGTACATCAAGTTGCAGTTCTTTTGATATTTATAGATGAAACAAAAAAATATTGTAAATATTGGTCAAAATTTATATTTTTTAATTCGAAAAAAGAAAATTGTGACGAGTATTCTAAAATCGAGGTAGTAGTAGATAATTTTAATAATTACAAATACATCAATTGAGAAAATATTTAGTAAAGATAAATCATGCCTTTAAGACATAAATAAATTAGGATAAAAAAGTCAAAAATTCTTTTAAATTATTATTATATAATATATAAAAGAGAAATACGACAGATTATTTGTGACGGAGATAATTTATCTTCACATTCTTCTAAGTTAGTCACTGCTAGTTACATCAAAAGCACCATTTCTCCATGAATTCAGCAAACTCTATTTCCTAAGATTCTCTGTTCATTGTTCTAAAAAATATTTATACCAAACTTTTTTTTTTAAAAAAAGAACTCAATATAATATTTTTATCATATCAATATATGTTTGCTGTTTAATATTGAATACAAAATTTAGAAGAGAAGAATATATATAAGCTTTTGAAATTTCAAATGTCAAACTTTAAATATTTACTTAGCTATAGATTACCTTAGTAAGCCTATA
This sequence comes from Solanum lycopersicum, assembly GCF_036512215.1. Lineage (NCBI taxonomy): Eukaryota > Viridiplantae > Streptophyta > Magnoliopsida > Solanales > Solanaceae > Solanum > Solanum lycopersicum. Next base: position 1,472,368 of record NC_090810.1, on the reverse strand, counting down.
ATTAAAAACTTTAAACTAAATTATTTTTTAAATTTTTAAAAATAATATTTTCTTGACATATATAAATTGAGACAGAGAGTAACTAATTATGAATAATTTAATGTGTTGCCACTTGCAGACAATAATAAAATGAGAAGGCATGTATCTTAGCTTTTTCTTCACTATTATTTATTTATTAATATGAATAAATTAATTAAATAAATACCATTTATTAGTATTTTAGTATTAGATTAGTTAAGCCATGATACCTAATGACTTTTTTATTGGCAACTCCTCTGGCATGGAGGAGACTTTTGAAATAAAATAATCTTTATAAGAATCTATTATCCTTTAAAAATACCTTTCTTGTGGAAAATAAGAAGGGAGAAAACCTAATACATATAATATGAAATAATTTCTGACTTATTTTTTAATGTTTGATATATAGATAAATAAAAAGTATTATTTTAAAATATTTATATTTAATTTAATAAAATATTATAAAATCGACATTATTAAAGAGTCAAGTTTTGTGAGTGGTGGGGTGGTCAAGATATGGGGTCAAAGAACCAACTAAAAATGATGTATACTAGCTAGGAGGAGCAAAATACACCACTCAAAGAAAATAACATAGGGAAAAGGAAATTAATAAAAAAGAGAGAAACCCTAAAATTATATAGTGAGAACTATATTATTTGTTATATAAAGATATATAATATACTTTGACAAATAAAGTATTTTTTAATAAATAAATTAGTAGAAATTTATGCTAATTTTTTTTTCTCATTCTTATTGAATCAACTTACTGAAAAATATATGACAGAAAATAAATACTTACTGCAATAATAAGAAAACTTCTTAATTTTTTTAGATAAAAACAGTACTAACTTTTTCGATTCAATCGAAATATTTATGAGAATATCCACTATCAAAATTACTCAATTTTCCCAATCAATAAAAAAAAAACCAAGAATATGATGAAGAGTACTAGAACTAGAAGAAGTAGATTGAAGTAAGGGGGGAAACCCCATCATGTGTTGAATAAAATTCAAAGAGAAAATTTAATATACATAAATTAGACCTCAAATAACTTCTTTTAATATTTTTTTTATACCATACAACATAATCAAAAAGGAAGAAGCTAACCTCTAAATCCTCTCAAACTTTTTTTTTTTTCTTTTTCATTTCTTGAAATCATTATTATTATTTTTTGTCATAATTAAATTACCTCTAAATTAAAAAGGTGGGCGTCCATGTGCCCAACCAAATGCTTCATGGTTCATTTGTCCACCATTTGGTAACAAATTTGGTGGCAAATTATATACTGGCATATTTGATGATGGAATATCACCCATACCACCACCACCACCACCTTGTTGTTGTTGTCCACCACCACTTCCTCCCATTCCGGGTGGCGATCCGCCGCCACCACCAAGTTGTCCTTGTGCCGCCGGTCCACCGCCTTCTTCCTCCTCCTCTAAAGGTAGCCTTTCATATGTTGCATTAGAAAAAGTTGATGCAATTACCATAACTGGTCCTGAAGCCACTAATGACCCTACTACACTTCCTCCCACAACTTGTCCTTGTCCTCCTGCTAGGTATATAGTCAAACCTACATCGAGACATAATATAATTAAGTAATTAATAAAATCGTAACCCTCCCCCCCTCCCACCCAAACAATTTTATTAATTACTTCTTAACAAGTCACATAATTCATCAACATAGTTCTATGTTTATATCTACAATTCAACATAACATTAGAGCAGACACAACATAAGTAAATTATATGATTAACAGCTTAAACTTGTAGATGAGCTGATATGAATTCAACATGAGGTAAAAAACATGTTAAGGCACATAACATGAACTAAAAGTGTGGTTATTACAGTCAGACGAGATGGTCATACAGTTCAATAAGAACTACCTGTTGATCCAGGAGGGGCGGGGCCAGGTAAGAAAGCTCCGGTCAATGATAAGATCTCGAATCGGCCATGTAATGCCATGACAGCTCCAGGAGCAGATGGTTGTCTTAGGGTTACATTAGTAACAGTTCCAGTAGCACTCAATACACAAACACCTCTTTGTCTTTTCCTAGCAAATTGAGCTATACTTTCTGCCACATCAGCTCCATTAGCAACTTCCATGACGTGGCTTCTAAGGGCATTAGGGCTATCCCTTGTAACAAATATTGGTGGTTTAGGTTTGTTTTTTGAGCCAGCTGGTCGACCTCTAGGTCGACGAGTGGCTACTTCCACAGCACCCTCTTTAGGGTCATCGCTGTGGTCCCTATCTTCATCATGACTACCACTACCACCACTATTATCGTTCATTGATACGCCTAGATCTGCCTTCTTAAGAGACGGTGACCCCGCCGATGATGATGTTTCAACTCCTTGTAAACCTACTTGGCCTGTCCACCATGGGTTTGACATGTTACAACACAAAGATAGGGTTTTTAAATATTTCTAGTGAAGAAAAAACCTTGAACTCTAGCTAATTTTACAAAGATTAATTGAAAATTTGGGATTAGGGTTTTTTGTTTTTGTTTGAATAATTGAACAAGGATCTAAGCAAGGAGCTAGAGAGATGATCATAAGAGGAGAGAGAGAGAGGGGGGGGGGGGGGGAGAGTGATGATGATAATTAAGGAACAAGGAGAGAAATTGTTATAAGCTTTGTGGGGGTTTTATATTTGTTTATTATAAACTTTGTTTTATAAAAATATTCGTTTTTTATTTTGGAGGGTTAGGGGTGTGGGGACCAAAGACGGACGTGAAATGTTATTTATAAATTCAATTGAATTCGATAAATTTCATTCAGATTAATCGATTTATAAGTTTCAAATTCTGATTTCGCAGTTTGGATAGTGGGGGGGACTCTAGGGAACACACAAACAAGGGTTTGGAGTGGTGAAGACTAAAGGCAAACGTAAAATGTTATTTACGAATTCGATCGAACTCGATAAATTTCATTCGTAGTGATTTAGAAGTTAAAATTTATAAGTTTCAAATTCTGATTTTGCGGTTCGGTTGATGGAACTATAAGAAACACATGAAGACATAAAAATGTGTCAAAGGATGAAATGGTTTTTTTGTTAAGGTATTAGAGTGTATATAGTGTTCTTTGAGAAATGAGAAATGGGAAAGAGAGCAAAGGGCCTCTTGGAAATTAGGGTTTTGTGGCGTGGGGTCTTGTGCTCGTGAGGTAGTGGGTTGCACGTTCTCTCTTCCTCCCAAGACACTAAAACGGGTCGAATCATTTGATAGAGCGTATAAAAATAATATTGAATATGATATATTAATATACAGATGATATTAGTTATATTTATTAGAGTTATTTCGAAATTATAAATTTTTATACTGTGTTTGATTTGATAATTTAAAAATAACATTGCATTTCTAATATCATGTTTCTCATGTATGAGTTAGTACATATTAGGTTGAATACATATAGTAGTTTTGTTTCAATTTATATGACAATAATATTGAATATGATATATTAATATATAGACAATATTAGTTATATTTATTAGAGTTATTTCGAAATTATAATTTTTTTTACTGTGTTTAATTTAAAAATTAAAAATAACATTGCATTTCTAATATCATGATTTCTCATGGATGAGTTAGTACATATTAGGTTGAATACATATAGTAGTTTTGTTTCAATTTATATGACAATAATATTGAATATGATATATTAATATATAGACAATATTAGTTATATTTATTAGAGTTGTTTCGAAATTATAAATTTTTATACTGTGTTTGATTTGATAATTTAAAAATAACATTGCATTTCTAATATCATGATTTCTCATGTATGAGTTAGTACATATTAGGTCGAAAACATATCGTAGCTCTGTTCTAATTTATACGATTTACTTTTCTTTTTGGTCAATTTAAAAAAATGATATATTTTTATATTTAGTACTCCTTTTGTCGCTTTTTACTTGTTCAATTTTGAATTGGCACACCTATTAAGAAAATAATTAATGACGTAGTGAGTTTACCATTTTACCCCTATTAATTATGAAGTGGATAAAAAGTTCTACATATTTCAAAGTAATTAGTCATTTAATTGTGGGTATGATAGGTAAAAAAAAATTGTCCTTTCTTGATTTATCAAAATGGACAAGTAATTAGGGACAACTGTAAAAGGAAAAGTGGACAAGTAATTAGGGACGAAGGTAGTAATAATTTAACTTTAAAATATTCATTTTACCCTCAATGAAATGATTTATAGTTACGCAATATTTGCTCCTTCTGTCCTTAATTACTTGTATACTTTTCACTTTTTAGTTGTCCATATTTTGACAAATCAAGAATGACAAAAAGAATTTGTTATTATACCCTCAATTTATTATTTTTAAAAAAGTAAAACTTCTTGAAAATCTTAAAATTTTAATTCATCAACTTCATAATTAATAGAGCTAAAATGGTAAACTCACGATATCAATTATTTTTTTCTTAATAGGTGAGTCAATTCAAAAGTGGACAAGTAATGAGGTATCACTTATTTTAGATTACAAATTTCAAAAAAAATCTTTTTTTTCTTAAACTCCGTATTAAGTCAAACTAACTCATATAAATTAATGGAAAGAAAATGCTAAATGACTAGAAAATTTGACCTGAGTTTGGCCAGAAAATTTAAAAAACTATGATATTTTTTTAATTATAAAATAAATTAATCTTTTTTCCACTTTAAAAAAGTAAAAATATTCTAAAAGATAAAATATCATTGTGACAAAAAAATTTCCCCATAAATTAATAGGATAAAGGGAGTAATAATTAAACAAAGTATTTAATAACTAATATACAAAGTTGAGCCATGCGTGATTTTTCTTATGCATCCTATCAAATTACCCCTTAGTGTATATCTATGTCAATTTACGTTGATGGTAATTTAAATTTATTATAATTGATATTCTTAAAAAAAAAAATATGGTCATCATACTATGCACATATTTCCAACAAATTAGTAAACACCAACGAAAATATTAAAATATTATTCTTAGACTCAATGAATAGCGGAGCTAGAAATTTTATAAAAAAATTTTAAAATTGCATAACAAAATAAATCGTTGCTAGTGAGATTAACCTCTAAGCTATTACTTTTTCTATCATTTAACTTGTATGTACAATATTTTTTTATCGATGTATGCCCTAAACCCAATTCTCTGAATTCACAAACAAGTTTTCGATGATAAAAAATTACACTTCGTAATATATATTTATAAATAAATATGAGGAGCATATATTTAAATTTCTAGCAGCAACTCTGCACTATATATAATTAATTAAATGTCTATGCTTAAAATAGATAGAAATCCGACAAGGAAATTAATGATTGGATTTTCCATAATTTATTTGGAAATTACTTCTTGTGTCACAAATTATTTGTTATTTTAATAATCCAATTTTAAAATTATTTCTTTTATGTTCATTTTATTTTTTTAAATAAAAATCCACACTTGGAAAGATAATTTACTCCCATCCATGTGGGAGTGAGTGAGAGTACTAATCAAACGATAAAAATGAGAAAATAAATTATGGCAATTAAAACTTAATTTCCAGAAATATTATTGCAATTACAATATGATAATTAGAGGGTTATTTAATTTGAGTGTTACTATTCTCTTCGTTTGTTTTTATTTGTCATATTTTTACTGTATGAGAAGTAACTTAAAAGCTAAATAGAATAAGATTAATATATTATTTAAATCATATGAAATAAATTACAATATCTTTTATATTAATATATTAAAAAAAATATAACTTAAAATATTAATAAAAAATCATATAGTTCAATTTTTGAGAGAAAGTAAAATAATGTGACAAGTAGGGTTGTGTATCGGCCGGTTTAATTCGGTTTTAAAGTTTATCGGGTTGGCTTATTGGTTATCAGTTTGTAATGATGTTAAACCGTTATAGAACCATTAAGATATTGACTTATCGGTTAATGGTTTATTAATTTTTTATCATTATCGGTTCGGCTATCGGTTTAACCGTTAAGATTTGACCCAAAAGAAAAAAATATTAAAAATCACTTAGAAACAAAGTGACAAGCCAAATAAACCATGCACTTAGTTCACAAGTTACATCTTGCTCGAAAGCACACACTTTTACATCGTAGAATAATCAAGTGTTTGAGACAACCAAAAATAAAAGTAGGAAATTAAACTCCAAGTCGAGGACTTCATATAAAAATGGTATAAATATAAATAACCACTAAACCAATAATCCAATACTATAAATTAATAACTTTTTTATCAGTTTAGTTTATCGGTTTCGATTCGATTTTGAACAACCTTAATGACTAGCAAAAATAATGAAAAGAGTATATTGGGATCAATTATATGAGCCTTGAATTAGTAAAGATAAAGATTGTTTATTTAGCTAATATTCTCAATAAAAGTGGACGATGCACTATGTTTGTCCTACAATACTTAGTTTATATAATAATAATAATAATAGTCAATTATATTCCTTACTTTAATTTTGGCATTAATGATACACTTTAGTTGAAGCACTTGAGATGTTAAAAAGTAACGGTTGGCTTAATAATTTCGTATCGTCGAATGATTAAGCTGGTATAACAGATAATATAGAATTTTTTTTATTAAACTCGTTGTATAGTATGATATTTTCATTTATATTATATAAAAGACTAATTATATAAATAAAAACTTTCTTCAAGTGCATGTGTAAAATAAGTACTATATTCTATATGTTTCAAAAACACTTAAATCTAATTAATTACCACTATAAGATATATAGCCTTATTGTATAATTTTTCAATCTTTTGAACACAAACGAAAAGAAAAAAAAAGCACTTTAATTATTATATTTATATTATGATGCAAGTCCTATGTTATAAAATTTATATGGGTTCCACATTAAGAAATTATTACTGTTCAATTATTTTATTAAATAAATCAAAGATGTCTTTTCATCCTTGTTAAAAGGCTTTTTATAGATGGATGGATATGGGGAAGAGCATCTTTTTTTGGTTGAAAGAATTAAATCAAAAGTCTTTTAATAGTACATTATTATTTTGGGATTAAATTAGTTTAATAGTACAATTATTTTAAGGTTGCTACATTGGTATAGCTACTAATATGTCATGAAGCAAGTTTATAGATTATTACGGGGAGCGAAATCTGTTCATAAAATTATAATTCAATGTATTTAGAGTTAGATGAGCTAATCATGACATTTTTTTTTATCAACTCGATTTGTATTAATTCGATTGATTTAACTCTTTGAAAAATTGAGTTGATATATATCATTCAAATTTATCCACAAGAAACTTTGTCTAAATAATTTTAATTTTTTTTATTTGATATGTTATATATAACTATAATATAAGTGAAAATATTTCTTAGGTTTACTTAAACAAATTATGAGAAACCAAAAAAAATAAATTTAAAACTATCAAACCACAATCATTATTCAGAAAACATATAAAATTCAAATTGAATAAATAAACATGAACAAAGAATATAAAAAACTAAGATTCTGTCTAAAATTCTGAAATTCATCAAATATTTGATCAAATTAACATATTAAAAAAAATCAAGACCTTGGTAGCGTAGCACAATGCAAACATGAAATTCTATCACACACACATAGCTAAGTGCTTGTGAAAATTTGGGCATCAAGTGTTGTCCAATATATACAATATATGTTCCCTATTTATGATGATGAATTGAAGAGTAAATCTCATGAACAATTAATGTACTTTAATTTGTGTTATGCTTCCTCGCTATATTTTTACTAATTCATTTTGAACTTGAAAATAAAATAATTATATTTAATTATTTTTTTTATATTTAATAAATACGTGGACAAATGATTATGGCTTTCAATGCCTATTTTGGTATTTGTTCAAATAACTCAGCTGAAGCTTTAACTCTAAAAACTGGTTTCAATATGGTGTTTAAATCATATTTTCATAGAGTTACTTTCGAGTTCGACTGCCTCTTGATTATTTATGATAGTTAAATGTATGATTAACTCCTTTTGGTAGATCAAATTAAAGATGATATCAAACAGATTCAATCGTGAGTTCACTTGATCATTTCTCTTTCCTTCACACCTTCAGAAAAGGTAACACTACAGTTTGTTTGCTCACGAATGTGACTGAACATCGCAAAACAACTATCTTCTTCATCGAGGCTATAAGTCTTCCTTGTAAGATTTCATTCACCTTAAAGAATGATGTAGTTGACAAGCCCAACATTAGAATTCGAGTGAAAAAGGACAACTTTATATTCAATCCTAGCTAAATTTTGTTTGGTTGCTTCTAATTCTAGAATTTTTTGTAAGCTTATCTGACGAGGAGCAAGCCTCCTCCTTTTTCATTCCTTTTATTTCGATAATTTAGAGAATAAGAATGTAGCCTCACTCCTAATTTTGTGATGCGGAGTCAGGCTTCACCCACTCGATGATCCTTTGACTTATGTATTAAATCTCATTGAGGAAATTTTCGGAAAAAAAGTTACAATTTTAGGTTACATCCTATTTGCAAGAAACTAATTACCACAATAATCCTCACCCCCTTGACAATTCTTCCTAATTGTAGCTTATTGCTTCAACGATTATATTCCATTAAGAAAGTTGTAGTAATTCAAAATGATTTGTTACAAATTACTTCGAACGTATGAAAAATTCATAAATAAAGCTTAATAAATATAAATGAATAATAAAAATTGAGTTTTTTTTCTCTCTTTATGTGAAAGCTTATTGTTATCCCAATTCAACATGAACTAGTTTAAGAGTCGTGAAATAATTAGATCTTTAAACATAATTAAGAATAATTTAATTCGCGCAAACAATCTAAAATTTATAATTTCAAATAAAGGGAATATAAAAAGTAATATTCCCCTTTTAAAAGAGATGATTAAAAGTGAAGTATCCAAACACCTCTTTCTCTTGCACGCTTAGTAGTCAGTACTTCACAAAATGGCCGGAGACCTGTTCGAAGATTTGCCTCCTCCGGCTGCACCGCCGTCTTCCTCCAATGGTGCTGCCGTCACTACTACGGAGACGTCGCCGGAACCACGACAACCTCTTCCTCCTGCCCCTGCTCCTGCTCCTGCTCTGAAGAGTGCCCTTAAACGTACTAAACCATCTGCAGAATCACAATCTGAAAGTAGGTCAATTTTCGTTGCTTAATGATTAAATAGAGTGTTGAATGGATTGAATTTAAGTTTCTATACTTCAATTCTGGCTGTTTTGAGCTTTTTTTTTGTCTTTTAATTTACATGCTTAAGAAGGAATAGGGAATTCACAAATGGTTTGTGTAATTTGAGATGTGATGCTACCATTTGAGTTGTGGCCTCTGAGCTATCTTCTTCTTCGGAGCTTTGAAAATGTAGTATGTTTTGATCTGTTTAGAGATTCCTTCTAGGATTCATGATCCCTTCATTAATGAGATTTTTTTTTGTGATAATACCACAGATACCTGCTACATCCCATAAAACAGTTACCATGTAACTCTGTCCACTTAAGCTAGAACATACATACATACAACAACAACATAGAGAGAAGATTAAGTGTAGGCCGACCTTACTACTACTTTAGAGGTAGAGATGTTGTTTCCAATAGACTCTCGGCTTAAGAAAAAACAGTTCTGAGTAGTATAGAGAGAAATGAAGAAAATTCGAAGGCTAGAACATATGGGAAGAAATCTCCCAGTGTTTTTGTCTCTGCTAGAATTTGAACCCAAGACCTTAAGGTGCTCAATGCACTTTATTGACCACTTGGCGACACGCTTGGGTGCTCATTAGTGAGATTCTTCATTGATGAGTATATAGTGATTGTCTGATTGATTTTCTAATCCTTCATGTCAACTTTGGGTTCTGACAAGAAAGTTGAAATTGGGAGCTAGAAAGGCTTCAACCTGAAACCATTCGTTGCATTCTAACTTCTAGTAATAAAAGCTTAAGCAAATGAGTCTATGCAATTTCATCTTTTTGTTATTTAGTATTGGTATGAAATGGGCCATACAAAATTCAACTATTTTAGGATTGATGGATAATTCATGGGTTGATCTATCCTCTTTCTCTTACACATATTCTAGCAATTCACTTTTTGAGCACTTCTCCCTTTTGTTGTCCTACAACTTGTTACTATTTGTTAGTTATTGGATGGTCAATATTTGAGTTGGGTAAGGTATTGAATAGCTTTGTTGACTTGCAGCTTCTGTTCCTGAAAAACGATTGAGATTTAAAACAACCACCGATGCTTCAGAGACACAAGTTATTGAAGCCATGCAAAAAATAGCATCACATATAAAGAACACTTCAAAGTTTAGCAAGGCGTCAAAGCTTGCAACGCAGCTAATTCAGGCTGGCAGTGTAAAGCCTGCAACTGGTGACCATTTCTTCGCCATTCTTGAAGCTGCAATGTCATCACTCACCGCCTGTCATGAGCCCTCTGTACGAGCAGATTACCACGAGTTATTCACAGCTGCGCAAGATACAATTGAGGTGAGCAGTTCATCATTTGTTTACAAGTGTCTCTGTTGGACATCTTATAGTGGAACATAGCTGATTATTGATTTTTTCATTTGCAGTGTCTTCCAAAGAAACAGCAAAATATGATAACTACATGGACCATGAGGGCTGTGGTGGCTAATGACCTCTTCACTGATGACAGTTTCGTGGTATGATTTTGACTCATTTTAGTTGCAGTGTAGAGTTCCTTTTTATTTTTGATAAGTCTATTCCGACAGAGTTATATGCAGTTCTTCAGTAAGAGTCATTGATTTTTATTCTGGAATTCAATCTACTACGTTTAAGGAACTCGTTTTCTTAAAATATCATGAAAGCACTTTAGCGAGCAACTTTTCTACTCAATGATTCTTTGCGATATGACTGTTAGAGTATGATCAATGTGCCTAGTATTTAGTTCACCGAAAGTTTTATAAAGCTTCTGCATTTCTCGACACAGTAACACAGTTGCTCTTGTTGGAACTAAGGAGTTCAAAGTTGCATGCTTGATTCAAAAGGAAGAGAGTGTTAATCTCTCCGACTGCCTAAGCATGTAGTTTCACAAAGTGAGTTTACAAAAAGAAGTTGAGAACTAATAAGGTCCTGCTAACTATTTAGGTGAGAAGGAAAGCTTATAGGTTATCAATCTGAATAAGGGAGCCTATGCAAGCTTAGGTGGACCTATGTCAAGCTCAATGCAATTCAACTGAGGCTTGGTGATGGCTTTCCCCTTGAGAGTGACAACATCATGATAACTTGGCTTATATTGAAACATCGAAAATAGAAGTTTACTGCTACATTTTGGAACTGAAAGAAATGTAGAATGGATTGCTAGGAGACCAGTGACAGTGTGATTTTTTTTTTTTGATAAAGTAGTAATATCTATAAATTTTTACTTGGCTAGGCTGACTGCCAAGCGAGCTCTACAAGTTTGAGCTCAAACTTTAAAACAGCAGACACCCAGTTTAGTTAAGTTCAAGTTGCTTGTAACCAGCTAAGCTTGGGTACACTGTTTATCTGAAAACTAGCCCTCCAAGCTCTCTTAGTTCAGAATGAGGGGCAATTGCTTACAACTCAATGCTAGGTTCACAGAAGCATTTGTGAGATGCGATTTGACCTTATAGCTAATCTAAAGGTTTTTATATTCAATCGATTTTTTGACGCAGAACAATTTCACTTGTGTTTGTGGTAAAAAGAAAGAAAGAACAGAAAACTCAGTACAAGTGACATTTGAATTGACCTTGCTAAAATATAAATAATCAACTGAAGTTCTCATTTCTCACCATTGAATAACATTTTTGGCAAAGTGTACAACTAATTAAAATGGTTAATCTCTTTGTCGGGGTGTATATTTGTCAATTCAAGTTAACAAAAATTAAGATGAAAGTTGAAATGTTATGAGCCTAACTTGTCACAGCAGGAGGGGCTTGGATGCAGGTGCCTGAAAGCATCAAGGCTATACTTAGCAAGTTTATGTGTTTCACACCAATAATTTTGAAAATGAATGTTTAAATGCCCTTCAAAAGTCAGTAACTAGATCCAACACATATAATATGCTGTTACCAGAACAAAAATGGACAAATTGCATCTTGCCCTTTTGGTTTACTCCACATGCAAAAAAAGTGGATATCTGCAAGTTATGAATTATGATTGACACCTTACAGGGAAGATGACTTTTCATCAAAAAATAAACCATACAGGGAAGATGAGAACCTATTTGAAATTTGAAACTGCACCCTCTTCTCATAGTTGGCATGGCTCTCAGATACTATTACTCTTCTTGATTATGTTGTTAAACAGTTATCTTATGACAAAAACGACATTGTGGGATCTGGAAAACACAGATACCTTGATTAGCATGTAAAACTCTTGATGCTCCAATGATTTTTGTGAACTGTAAAAAGATCAAATAATGGACATTTAATGATGGTCCAGGTTAAGACTTGCAGAAGAGGGATATTTTTAGATGTGGCATGTTTTTGTGGAAGAAACAGTATCAGATGCAATTTGGGAGTGTTCTGGCAATTTGTTTTCTACTGACTTATCTATAAAATAGAAAAGCCAAAAATGAGCATGGCCAGGAGTTGAAATAGCACCAGAATATCCCTCGGGTCCAAATGAGGCTAAGAATGATTGATGTTGCACTTCCTTATAAGTGGATTGACTTAAGTTGTTTTTTAAGTAAGGAAGTTGTAAATTCAATTTTAGGAGTTATCTTCTGGTTAACTTCTTTTATTCTACTATTTTATATCTACGCCCTCTATCCCTATTTCTTGCAATAACTTTGGTTTTCATGAGACATCAGTCATTTTAATGGATATTCAAACTTCTAATTGAAATGATTTCAGATCATCTCAATTTATGTACTTTTGCAATTTGACTTGTTTCATGAGCAAATAATATTGTTCTGTGTAGACCAGTAGCTTAGAGAATTTAAGTAAACTTTCTGACTCAGTATGACATTAATGTATTTGAACCTTTATCGGTGGAAAGTAAATGCCTATGAATGCTATGTGCAGAGTGATTCACTTTAATGGTCATTGCTTTTCATTTTTGTCACTGAGAATTGTTAGCTTGATTTGAATGAATGTGAAATGCAGATTGGCCGTGATCTTTTGCTGATAACCCAATATTATTGTCTTCTATAACTCATTTGGGGATTTCTTTTCGACTGTGCCATACTCATTGCTAATTTAGGCCAGGAAATAGAGACAGGTTATCTTCATCTGGTCAAATGACCAAGCACATGTGCAAGTTCCCTTTAGTTTTGATGGTATGTTTTTTTTTATTAGATGAAGGGAATTTCGTGAAATTGACATCAAAGAAGATGCATAGAAAACATTACAACAAAAAGGGAGATGTCTGCTCCTGTACAAAAGTTTACAATACAACTAAGAAGCAAATAAAATCCAGAAAATGATCAGTACTTGTTACAGGCTCTGCTTGAACCAACTGAATAAGTTAATTAAACAGCATTCTTTAAGAGTATGGTTAGGAGTTGAAGTACATCAAAATACCTACGATTCCTTTCATTCTGAATGCACCAGGCACCATTGACCTTATCTTTTTGATGGATTTGCCAACTCTCCATGAACACCAGCTCTCATAAGCTTCCTTGATACTGTTTGGCATGACCCAGGCAAGTCCAAAAACTGAGAAAAACATAACTCTAAATGTTAGTTGCTATGGTACAATGCAGAAATAGATGCCACACACTCTAAGATTCCATTTGACACATAAATACCTATGCACCATTTGAATTCTTCTGATGTTAAGATTGTCTTGAATAAGACACACTTCATATAAGGTCAGTTAGTTTGTAGAAAAACAGTTCTCACTTTTGGCTTAGTCTGAGGGATGTTGTGGACCAAATTGCATCAAATGATATATTTGAAAGACTATTTTGGTCTGTGTTGCTTAGATCATTCAGAATCCTTGCTGCACTTGTGTCGATCCGACACGATTTGAGTGTGTGTGGGTATGGGAGCCGCACTGAACTTGGTCAATCTAACTTGCGTGCTTTAAATACACCTATCATAATATGCATAGGTTGATCGGATACTTGATTTTTCTAAATTAAATATTAAGTGCTTACAAAAATATAATTGAACTAGCTTTACTTCAAAATTTCAATTACTTGTCGAAATATACATCTATTGGCTGTATCATAACACCTGATGAATCTAATTTCTAGATCCCCACGTGTGTCGGGTGCCCACACCGTCCAAGCAACACATATTTTGGTCAAAATTTGCTACTAACCTGTGATTTGTCCTAAAATTTGTTTCCTCGATATATCTTGAATTATGACAATCTTTTTATCTTCATCTTTTCTCTGCTTGGCTACATTTCAGTTTTCAAAAGCAACAGGCAGAATTAAAGAAACAATTTCAAATCTTCCCGTTGCAACTGAAGATGATGACGGAGAAGAGGCTGCTGCTTTGATAGAAAAGTCAGAAGCCGCCAATGAAGACGCCGCCCAGACAGAAGATAAGGAGGAGAGTGATCCATTTGGACTTGATGATTTGATTCCAAGCACATCAAAAAAAGATGACAGGTCAAAGGGGAAGAGGGTCACATCGACAAAAGCAAGAAAAGGACAAGAAGAAGAAGAAACCAAGAGATTCCTGAGATCACAGCGAGAAGCCTTGATTTCCTGCTTAGAAATTGCAGCTAATCGTTACAAAACCCCATGGTCAAGTATCTATTGACAATTCTAAGCCTTGTTATGTCTTTCAGATTTAAAATGTCGAATTCCCTATTATCTTACAATTTCTCATAGAAGTGTGACTTCTCTACTTGTCAGGTGCCAAACCTCTATTGACATCTTAGTCAAGCATGCCTTTGACAACATTTCAAGGTTCACCTCCCGACAGAGGGATGCTATCGAGAAACTTTGGGCTTCTGTCCGTGAACAGCAAGTTCGGAGGAAGCAAGGGAAATCTGTCTCCGGGAAACTTGATGTTAATGCTTTCGAGCATCTCCAGGAAAAATATGCAAATGAGAAGATCAGCATCCGTCGTGCTGTTGGAGGCAGTGGGGATCGAAAGTGTCAACAATGGCTTGGTTGATTTTAGTACTCTTGTAACACAATCATTGTAGCAAGGTACGTCTGGTTGCAGAATTAGTCATTAGTAGTTATGATATTGTATTTACTCTGAGAACGAATACTAAAAATTTGAGAAGAACATGAATTCAAGGGTGCGAGTAAAAGTGGAAACGAACTCAACCCACAATCTTAGAGTTGGAGGTAGCGGGAGCTTACCATCTGAGCAACTCTTCTTGTCGACCTTTTCTTCGTTCCCTTTGCGTGTAAAATGAAATATTACATGTTGAGATTGTTCAAATATTCCTATGACTTATGTGATGAGTTATGTCTGAGAATATTGCACGTTGACATAGCAAATTCTATGATTCAAAGTGAATAAGCTTTAAATAAAACTTAAAAAGGACGAGATTTAAATAAACAGTAAGGACGATAAGATAAATAAAAAGGAGTGTTACTCATCTTCAAGAGGTCCGCATTTGTCATTTCATCACCCATTTTCAAGAGCTCAAATTTCAATAAAAGTTAAATTTCAGTAACTTTGCAACTTCATTATCAGACCTCAATAATCAATTTGACTAACAACCAATCCTTTTAACAAGTCTAATTTTAAAATGTATTATTTAGATCACTATTGAGACTTTGTTCATACAAAACTTATTTAAACTAATCAAATAATTAAATCTAAGTGAATATAAAATATATCTACCGATTATACGTGCAAACAAATGATGTCTAACTAATATATAAAACATGTGTGAACAAACTTCACTCATATTAATTTCTTTATTTGTGAAATAATTTTATAAAATGAAGAAAATTAATTCGAGTTCATAACGAAAAAAATAGATGAATTTGACGACCTCCTAATCCTATTATAATATCTGAACATGAAAATTGTGAGTATTTTTAAAAAATAAAATTATATTTAACGATCAATATAAATCAAATTACTCTTTTTGAATTCCTAAAAATTTCATAATTTTATGGTGTCGAACAAATAGAGTAAAATGTCACTTAAAAAAACATTTGGGGTAAAATATGTAAAGTTCTAAATTAGTATGGGTAGCCATTGCAAAAAGACCAAAATTAAACCCTAAACCCTAATCCCCCAAATCACTCGCCTTCCCTATAAATCTGATAAACCCTACGCCATTTCTCTTCAAGCCTGCAAAATTCTTCTTCTGCATCTAAAGGTATGTAAATTTTTCTTCTCTTTTCATCAAAGTCGTTGTTTTCTGCATCTTTTTTATAGAGAAAAATAGCACATATCGAAGGCTTCACAGTTAGAATTTGATAAACCACTGTGGAGCTCAAAACTTGTGCGATATTAAAATGTTTCATGTAACAGCTAATCCTTTTAAAGGTGTTCTCTTGATCTGCATTTTTTTGCAATTACTCAGGAGGGATTTGTTATGTGATGTATATTTTGTCTTATATTTTTTGAATTTTTGATTTTGATTCAATGGATGTTGAGTAACAATCCACTGATTAGATCTTTGTGAGTCAAGTAGTGAATTTGTGGATGTTTTTTTCCCCACGAAGTCATGATTTTTATGATGTTTGTGGTAACTGTGGGATCTTTTCCAGTGTGGTGTGTTTTTATTGTTATCTGTGGTATTAGGGAGTAATCTTTTGATTGATTTAGTGGTTTTTGTGGTCTAAACTATGAGCATGGTTGCCATTTGTTTAATATTTAGTTACAAATAGTAATAAAAATTTGTACATTTTGTGTTTTCTCTTGGTTGAAATGTGTTTAATATTGTATTGGTGTTTGTGTTTTCTATCGGAAGCAACGTCTCTACCTCAGTTTGGGGTAAGGCTACATACACACCACCTTCACGGGATATGCTAATTCTGTGTTAAGCAGAAAAAAGGCTAATTGTTATGCAAATTCTGCTCTGTTTATTTTTGTTGTCATGTAAAGTTATTTGATAATCTCCATCGCGTGTATGTTATAATTCAGGTTTAGAAGTGACAATGGCGAAGAATCCGAAGGTTTTCTTTGATATATTGATTGGCAATGCCAAAGCTGGGAGAGTTGTAATGGAGCTGTTTAAAGATAAGACTCCTAAAACTGCTGAGAACTTTCGAGCTCTGTGTACGGGGGAGAAAGGGATCGGGCAGTTAGGGAAGCCATTACATTACAAGGGGTCGGGTTTTCATCGAATCATTCCACAGTTCATGTGTCAGGGTGGAGATTTCACCAGAGGAAATGGGACTGGTGGAGAATCTATATATGGTACTAAATTTGCTGATGAGAACTTCAGTGTGATGCATACTATACCTGGCCTTCTTTCAATGGCAAATTCTGGACGAAACACCAATGGATCTCAATTCTTTATCACCACAGTAGCAACACCTTGGCTTGATGGTAAACACGTCGTGTTTGGGAAGGTTGTTGATGGCTATAATGTTGTCGAGGCAATGGAAAAGGTTGGTTCAGATAGTGGGAAAACATCATGCCCTGTCTTAATCGATGATTGTGGTGAGATAACTGAGAACTAATGTAGTTTAGCGACATGTCAAGTTACAATATGGGCTGTGCAAAACTCATATATGCATGCTTTTTTTTCGACAAGCTGCTAGTACATGTAAAGGTTTCTGCTATGTTATGTTAATCTATTGAATAAATTGGCGCAATGACATTATACTGTGCTTATTACCTCGATTGAATTTGTTCGATATGTGTTATATTCATGAGCTCATGGCGATTATCTATATCATATGTGTGCTTGCTTTTGCTTACATTTGTTTGAGATTGATTGTACAATTATTTAGACAAATGCATGTCAAAGATTCAGAACAAAGAAATATGGTGTTCTTATTCAACAAATACGATCAAGTTTCACTTCACAACAATACAAGTGAATCCTGAATTTGTACATTCTGTTTCTTCTAATGCAAAAATGTTAATACAACATTGTATATCTTACTGTGATACTCAAAATTTTTGCCATTGATAGCATACAGAAAGGCTGCATTTTTACAGCATCCTAATCTTCATCAATTTGTTGATCTTCATCTTCCCATCTTGGTGGCCTAACTACCAAAAGCACCATTCCCAAGCTCATTTCGACTCCCATTTCCTTCAAGTTCAACCCTCTTTCCACTTTCAATCCCTCGTCACCGCTCCCATTGCCACCACTAAGCACCAAGTAAAACCCATCATCCACAACCACTTCCTTCCTTCCTCTATCAGCCACTACCAAAACTGGCTCTTCCTTGTACTTCCTCTTCTCCTTCCATGGCAAAAGCTTCCCATTCTTGAACGATACTGCAACTCCACCTCTCTCTAATCCTGCAATTGGTTGCCATCCAGGCAAAACTACCCATCTCCTCCAATCCTTCTCTGCCTCCACTACACCAAACTCCCCCACACCACCACATTCCCATGGCGCTGCCTCCACCTCAAACTCCCTCTTCTCCGCCTTGCAAACAGGCAAAACCACTACTTTCGTCGACTCTGCTACCTCCCCTAGCTTCATCCTCACCAAAGGCACTTTCACCTGCTCATCAATTACACTCTCTTTATCAACCCCTTTTCCTTCTAACACCTCTACAAGCACATTTCTAGCACTTTCAGTCTCCACAACTTCAAGTGCCTTCTCCATTGCCTCAACCCTCGAATCCTCAGCAGCTGCAGCAGCATGTTCTTGAGCTAGCCTAAAGAACCAAAAAGCCAAACAATCACCAGGAGAATCACCAGTAAACTTGTCCCAACCATAATCGATTCGTCTTCGCGGGAAATCCTTCATTGACCTAGCTAAATCCTGCGCTTGCTTCATATCAAACCCATTCCTCACTATAAAACTAGCAGCATCCGTTCGTTGCTTACCACTAAGCAACCGAATTTCATACAACAATTCAGCACCCCCAGATTCAAAAAACGACAGCGTTTCTTCATCCAAACCACACTCAACAAGAGTTTCACGAACTTGAGCAGCAACCACCAATCTATTCTGCTCAACCCCAGTAATCCCAGTAATTTCCTCGAGTGTAGAAGGCGTAAACCCTTCACTGGTTAACGAAGGTATCAAAGGGGCATATTCATACCAAAGTCCAAGACGATTAGCGAGAACTTCGAGCTTGGAATTGGTGTCAAGATTGCGAAATTTCGGTGGAAGAGGAGAAGGGGGTGGTCTAAATGGCTGATAAAGCTGCTGTTGTTGTGGTGGTGCTGTTGAATATTGTTGGTTTCTTTGACCTGAAGGAGGGATGATAAGTGCTGATATGGGTCTTGGACTGAGATTTGGTTTGTGGGTTATGGTGGGGATGGGGTGGGGATGACTAGGGAGAAATGGGGTTGAGAGAGATAAAGATTTAGGGGAGTTTACAGTGAGAGAAAACATGGCTGAAGACTCTCTGGAGATGATGATGAAGAAGAAGAACAGTAACTATCTTATCTTCATTTTTTTGTTGATATTTTTGATATTTGGGTTGGGCTTTCTTATGGACTTCCAATGTTTGATAATTTTAGTTGGGCCTAAGCTTGTCTATTAGGGTCCAATAATAAAGTCAACACGAGTGACGGTGGTCAAAATATGTCTCCGATAATATATACATATCATCTAATTAAGAATCGGGAAAATTATGCATTATAACAAACTATTACTTCAAACAAATGTTGTGGCTACCGTTTCATTTCATTCTAATTTGAAACGAACTTCTTGTCATTCACATCTCTCCCCTCTGGAATCTTGCTTGTCACTCTCCTCTTTTTTTCAGTCATCTCTCCCTCATTTCTCTCACTTATACTTTTTTATTTATATAAAGCGAGAGAGATTGTATATACAAATACATATCTTCGGTCCTATATACTTATAATATACAAATACAAATCTTTCTCTGACCAAGTTCTCTTTTATCTTTTTCTCTCTCACTTTATACAAACATAAGTTATTCAAAGTACAGTGTATAACTTGTATTCGTAAAAAGCGAGAACGAGACTTGATATACAAATACAAATGTTTTAATTCGATTACGAATATAATTTTATGCGTATATACAAACACAATCATTGACAAATTAATAGTTACAAATATACAATTATCTAACCTATACATATATACAATTCATCTTTCTCCATTCTTTGCTCTCTCTCGCTTACCTCTTTTTCCCAATCTTGCTCGCCACTTTAGCCTAATACAAAGAACATATACATATACAAACACAATTTTTATAGACACAGGCAAATTATCATCCAATATAGACAATTCACCAAAATTTTATATAAATCAAATGCTTCATAGCAAACTTAATCTAATTATGAAACACAAATAGCAAACTGTAGCTATAGAACGAAAGCCCCAACGACATAATTATACTTTTTTTTAGGTAATAGGGGTAAGAAGTTAGGCTATGGGCAACCACAAACTTACTTACTATCTATACATGTCCGGAGTTTGAAATATCAAAACTCGTAACTTTTAATTATGAATTAGCTTAAGATTATCAATAAATTTCGTAACTAATTTCGTAGTTTATTTCATTTAACAATTTAAAAGTACATAACTTTTATTTATATCCTCAACATGCACGGATTTGGTGCAAATGCATGCACCATCTAGTTAACTAAAAGGACAAAGTTCCTTTTTTTTAATAATTTTATTTCAATTTATGTTGTGATATGCAATATTAAGAACAAAATACAAAATTAAAAATTAAATAAGTAAGTTGATGTTTGCTATTTCTGGTCTTTGTAAATTTATAATATTTCTTAAATAATAATTTAACATTCATTTATATAAAATAAGTATTAAAACTTAAAAGATTAATCAAAATATATGAAGTAAGATTTTTAAATTCAAAGACCAGGATATTAATTTGTTGAAAATTAGGTTGGTAGATGTTAACTTGTACAAATTTATTCTTCTTACTATCCAAGTCAAACAAGAAATATTCAAACTTCCTTTTTATAATATTTTTATTTTTGTGAAAAATATTCAAAGTTCTAATCATGATTCTCAATTCATCTTCCACTTAATTATATCCTTAGAACCCAAAAAAGAGTCATACTAAATTATTCCACTTAAATTTCTTGCATTATTTAATTTATAAAGTAACTTTTGACCATCAATCAAAGACTTCTTCTATGGAACTTATTTTTTGAATTTTGACATTCAAAAACTTCTGGAAGAGTTAATAGGTTTAATTAGCACTTTGATTAATTTTATTTTACAAAAAAAGGAAATTTTATTCATACTAAAGAGTAAAACACTATTAATAAAATTATTGACTACCCATCAACTAAAAATTCTCTAGATTCTTGTATATATTGAATCAACTTTAGAATTTATATACTTCCTCTATTTTAAAAAGAACAATTTTTTTTATTAGTCTGTTGTAAAAAGAATGTTACTCATATAAATATGTTGACATGTCTAAAACTACTAATAACTACTAATTTCAATTGTTCAAAACCACATAAATCATTGTTATAAAAGAGTTAACGCGGAAAAATTTTGGGTTGAAATTTTTTTTGGTAATATTTGAATTTTTTCTAACCTAGTTCATATTCGGATGAAATCGGAGTCTTTGAGGTGAGGGGAAATATGATAACAATTGGGTGAACCATTTATAATTTTAATTGCATGAGTAGTTAGATAATTCGTTAAAGAATTCGTACGTCTTTAATTCGAACATGTAAAACTTCTTAATCTCAACGTGAAAGATATTTAATCTATTATATTGGCAAAAATATCCTTAAGAACAATACAATCATGTTAAATGTATTATCTTTAGAAATAAATTTTATAATACACAATTTAAATTTAATCGAACCTCGAAAAAAAGTTCACCAATTATATTTATATTGAATGATTTTATAATATACAATTTAAATTTAACCAAACCTCGAAAAAAGTTCACCAACTACATTTATATTGACCAGCCAGTAATATACTAAATTATGTCTATCTTCAATGAATTCTTCCTTTTAATTAATATCACGTGCTGTCGTTTCAAATCCAAAATTCACCACGTGCAACACTTGCCATGCAAATATAATCCTCGTGAAAAATCACAAAAATTCCTTTATTAGTCAATAATAATAATTAAATATTTACACAAACTATGAATTGGTCAATTAATTATAAAAGTTTATCAGCTTTATTCTTACTTCTATTATTGCATTTTTGTGGTTATTTTCTATGTCTTGAATGAATTTTTATCGAATTTTTCAGCCTAGTTTATCAAACATATTCTCAATATCACTAATTTAGACTTTATCCGTTTCGATTGGTCTATCATTTTTTTTTTAACTTAATATAGATTTTAAGAAAAATAATTTTTAAATTTCATAATTTTAAAAAATTAAAAATATCTTAAATATATTATAATATTTTTTAATATTGTGGTCTTTTTTGGTCTTCAACATTTGCTCTTCTTTATTTTATTAGGCGGCAATCTTCTTTATCTGACCGTATTAAATGAGGAAAGTTACGATTAAAGAATTGTAAAAAAAAAATTCCTTTTTAAACGTATTATTGTAAAATAAATAAATTGAAATAGATTCCGTTAGAAAGAATTGACTTGAGCAAGGGAGATTAACATGGGTTAGGGGAATAGTTTGGTCATTCTTTCGCCCTTAGAGATTTTGAATTTGAGCCCCATCTTTGGAATTGAAATCTGAAACGTAAAAATTTAAATTTAATCGAGTTACAATACAAATAAAAAATATAAAAAAAAATTGAAGAGAGTAATGTGAACACATTTTTTAAAAATTCTTTTTGGTTCCCTCTGTTGCACCAAAAGAGTTGGTTTGGTAGATTATAATTATTATTTTTAAGTTATCTTAGCAATAATAATGTTGACCCTATCTCCTACGCACTTTATTATCCATCAAAACATTTAAATAAAATTACTTTGACGACATTATAATCATAGTTTTACCACCACTAATTTAGAGTTATTAGGTCCATAATTATGAAAAAAAAAACGTAACTTCACATTTATTTTTTAGGAGCAAAATATTATGAACGATTACTTCATATTTGACCATCTCTAGGATCACTATTGTTCTATATTACATCACAAATGTTATTTTAGTTATATAATTTATCTTTTTAATAGAGTTAGTAATATAAAACAACATAATTATCACCCTTACACGAATCGATATTAAAATTTTACCTGAGATTATTAAAACGAACGTAAAAGAAGAAGCATTTAAGATTTTGAACTACTATCATAATAGAAGACGTTAACAAATCAAAACTCAAGTCAAAATATCAAATTAATTAAGTAATAAAATTACGTTCACACTTCACACACACATCATCTTCAATTGGCCAATCAAGCTTATGATTTTACGGCCTATTAAAACTAATTCGTATAAATAAAGAAAATTTTAAGTGATTAACTAATTATCTATGTAATAAACATTTGGGAACATACATCGAAAAAAATATATTAAAAATTTCAATTGAAAGTGTCTAATATAAATATTTTATCATGCATTTGGATATTCATTATAACAAGTTATAGTTCAAAAATATAAATAAAATTTGCTAACAAATTTACGATTCGATTAACACATTTTCTCTTACGATAAATTTGATGATAGTATGTATCATAGAATTACAAAAAAGTTGACCAAATGAAGACCAAAATTCCTTAGTGCTGAGATCATGAGTCTTATATTAATATTTTAATATATAGTTTTCATGATGATGTGGCCGCCACTTATAATCTCCACAAATCAATTTGACCAACATTTTGACCACACGTGCATAATTATTAATTTTGGATTAATTCATGCAGCCCCTATTATTATTTTATTATTACTATATTACTATATAATTAAGAAGACTACACTCCTCATCAATTTTCAACCATAAAATATCTACATGATTAATTAGTAGACTCTTTCAATCCAATTTTTTTTTTCAAATAGCAAATCATATAATTTTAGTGTGCACATCTCAATATATATATATATATATATATCTCAATTTCTCCCTTATAATTTCAAAAACCAAATTTGATCAAATATATCACTTATCTTTTTTATCTACCTCAAGTTTCGTAGGAGCAAGTCAGAAAGATTGAGAAATAGAATCATTTTAATTCATTGTCAACGTGACGAGATTAATGGATTCTTCATCTTCCTCATCATCATACTCATATTCACAATATCATGATCATGATCTTGGTTTCAATGAGAATGACACTGAGGACATGCTTCTTCTTAATGTTCTATCCGAAGCCAAAGAAGATTCATCATCTAATAATATTCACGAAGAAACTAATGAAGGATCATCAAAAGAAGTGGCTACTAGTTATAGAGGTGTAAGAAGGAGGCCATGGGGTAAATACGCGGCTGAAATAAGGGATTCAACTAGAAATAGTGTTAGGGTTTGGTTAGGGACATTTGACACTGCTGAAGAAGCTGCATTGGCTTATGATCAAGCTGCATACGCGTTGCATGGGAGAGTGGCGGTGCTAAATTATCCAGTGGAGATGGTGTATCGATCGTTGATGGAGATTGATTGTAGATTTGAAGATGGATGTTCACCTGTTTTAGCTTTGAAGAAATGGCATTCTATGATGAAAAAGGGTAATAATAAGAGTAGTAGTAGTAATAAAAAGAAGGAAGAAAAAGAAATGAGTTATGAAAATGTGTTGGTTTTAGAGGATTTAGGTGCTGATTATTTGGAGGAAATTTTGATGTTGTCTGAAAGCAATTCCTAGTAGTATATAATTATGTTTTGGTGTTTATTGTTTAATTTTTTTTTTAAAAAAAATGGAATTAATTGATCTTAGATATTGCACTAATTAAGTGGTTTTAGAGTGTAAATATAACTTTGTGTTTGGTTTATGTATTTTTCCCTTCTAAAACACTCCAAGTGGCACAATTTATGTTATTTGAACTCAATACATAAAACCCTTTCACACTATTATTGGTATCGAGTTTCATACTTAAATTATTAGTGATTCTATTATGCTTATATAATTTTTTAAAGTTAAAATTACTCTGAAAATATTGCCCAATGAGCTAATGACACTACAGGTGACTAGATGGGAGAGTCATAATATTTATTACGACGTTCAAAATATATATGTTAAAGAAAAGTAAACTTACAAAAAAGTTGAAGAAGTTCAATATTGACAATATACACACAAAAAAAATCTAAAACAGATATAAATAATACAATTTTCAGCTCAAAGAGTTTCAAATCATGAATCCCTCAATCATTACCAGCCTCGCCATTGCTAGTGACATTATATTTCTAGCTCATACTAAAATTCTATCAAAGATAATACAAAACAATCAAATAAACTAATTGAAAGTAACCAAACAAAAAAGAAAAAGTGAAAACAGATAGATTGTCACTTTTTCGTCGTTACCTAATGTCATATTTATAATTTAAATGATAAATATATCAAAAAAGTAGAGTACGTGATAGAGTTACTATGAAAATGTAGGATAAAAAATAAAATATCATTATATTAAATAATAAATAAAAATATGAAAAGAGATTATTAAAATAATGATGCAATCAACCCAAATTGATCATCGTTACATAAAACATAAAATGAATGTTTATACCGTTACCTAATGATGAATTAAATAAATAATATAATACACTAAAATTTAAGTAACAATCGAAATAAACATTGTCATCGACTAACAATACAATATGATATAACGGATAACACACATCCAAACAAGGTGTTATAAAACGTACCTCATAGTTTAATGGGATTTAGTCATTAGATTATATTCTTTTAACTATGAATTATGAAATATATTTCATAAATACATGATATATAATATGAAAACAAATTTATACTCAATATTTTGTAAAGGCTAATCTAACGAAATAAATCAAACATAAACGTAAAAATTGTATTTAAAATGTAAGAAGTGACTCAAATCATGTACTTATGATTGGTCTAATGAAGAGCTTTATAAACATATGTTAAGAGTGTTTATTTAGGTCGCAAAGAAGAATTTTTAACTAATTTTCGTAGAAAAGATTTCATCTATAAACTCAATCGCATTAGAGAATGTTGCATGGAGAATTATTTCTCTATTCTTCTTCTCACAATGTTAATCAAATTCAAAATTATAATTAGACATTCATATCGCTTTACAAGATCTCAAATTAACCTTGGTTAATTCAAACTTAAAGTATTTTATGATTTTTAATATTTAAATGTGAAGTTTGCTATTATCATCAGATGATAAATTATTTTGAACAATGCTTCCTATCCACATTTGTATTATGTTTCATCATTATTTGTTGAATTGATGTTCTCAATTATATATCTTTTAAACATTTTGTGTTAGCATAATGACGAGATCATCTAGCCATTAGAATGATATGAAGTCTCTATGAGAATCCATATCTCGTCTAGAATTAGGATCGATATGAAGTCTTTATGAGAATCCATATATCAAAGCAACAATTGAATGAATTTGCTGAGTTGATAATGATTTTTTCTAATTAAGAATTCATTTCATACAAACATTGTACATAAAATGTGAGTCAAATTCTTTTAAATATAGTTCTTTTTTTTTTTCAAGTTTTAAATAGCTTAACAAAATTTTAGATAGTTAAAGAACTATATCCGTTAAGTGTTATAGTTAAGAAACTATTTTAGACCTACTATAATATAATTTAGAGATCATTTATGTTATTTTCTCAAAATATTACAAACTTAATAATTATTAAATTTCAAATCATAATTTTAATATTATAAAAAATTTGATGTCACACATAAATTTTGAATCCAAATTTATCTCGGCTAGAGACCATAAGCTGCTATGACTTTTTTAGAAAAAATTATGCGGATTGGCCAGCATTATTAGTGTATTATTTAATACAATTACATTTTCATGTAATTATGAGTCATGACTACCTTAATGAAATTTGCTATGAAGAATCTCATGTATTTGGCTAAATCATATATATATATATATGTTTTTGTATACATATTAATAGTTTTATTATTATATTTCATTTATGGTGGTTGGTTCTATATATTTTTATAATTTTTTGTTGTATATTTTTCCGGTATATCATTACTCACTAATAATTTATGCGAATCAATTGTATGATTTCAATGGTTATATAAAAATATGTATTTATCTATACTAATAGTTTGTATACAATTTAAACAATTGTACATAATATGTTACTTGGATAAACTCAATTTCAAACCAAAAGAAGGGAGTAAATGGGTATTTTTATTTACACTAAATATAGATGAAAATTATTTTTAAACCTTTTCCTATAGTTTTAAAAAAATATAGTATACCAAGACTGAAAAAATGTGAAGTACTTAATAAAGAAACATAGACAAAAGAACAATTAAAAGTTTGAATTGGGCCCTTGGAACATCATACTCTTCTTCTTTTGAACTGGAAAGTGGGCAGATAAGCAAACACTTATGGGCCTTGGGCCCTTTACAACTCCATAACATGGACCCATTTACAGCTCTCCATTCGGATAAGAGCAAACGACACAAACCTCACTAATTTAGGTTCTAATATCGTATATTGCTTTTCTTTGCTAGATACGTATATTTGGCTCATTCATAAACATGTATCTCGAATATAAACGAGTCAAATTAGATGTAGTTTACATTGTATCCAAAATTGTCTCTTGCTCGTGTATTTGTCTCATTTAGATATAGGTATTTCTGATACATACAAGTCAAATTTATACTGTATTCAAGACTGACTCTTTTATTCGAATCTCTCGTGTCTCATTCACCTTTGTATTTAAATGTATCTGGTTTTTATGATTCTGTTTAAATGAATTATTTTTGCATTGTTAGTTGCTCCATTAATTCTATGATTATTTTGCACCTTTTTTTTCAAGTTTTGAGTTGATCATTAATTTTTGTTTTTTAAATAATTGTTTTATATGAATTGAGATATAAATTAATATTTTATATCATATTATCTCATAAATTATATCTCGCATCTTTAAAAAAGTTTATTTTAAAACAAAATTAAATATTAACTCATCTAAATAGCAAAATAAAAGACTTGATCACATCGACCTCACCAAATTTCTATAATACTAAAAACAAAAACTTATATACTTGTTTTGTTTATCAAACTCATTATAACTAAAACAAAATAAAAAAGATTTGAAATATATATATAAATGGTATTCTTACTATTAAAGTTTGTTTTACTGTTATATATATATATATATATATTTTTTTTTTTGTAGTCAGTTTTTATTTTGTTATATTCAATTGAAAATAAAAGGTATATTGATTTTTTTTTGTGTGTGTGGTCATTTTTTATTATTTTTCTATAAATAATAAAATAAAGGGAGTATGTATACAGATTATTGGCTATTTTCAACCACATAATATTTTCCAACATACTATGTAATGTGTTAGCTTAAAATGCACTGAATTAAAAAACAACATTAATGTGCTCATTTTGTCTCCAATGATTGGTTGAACTACTTATTAATTAGTGTATTTTAAGAATCAAATTATCTGAAATTTGATTAATATTTTAATATACATTTTAATTTTTACTTGTTCTTGTGACTTCATGTGGAAGATAAGGGGTCTAGCCTCATCACATTTTCTCCTTGTTAATAATATATTTTTTAGAAATCACATAATTTTTTTTTGTCTTTTAAAATTCATTAGCTTAATTAGCCTTAATAATCAATAGATACTAGGTGGATTCATTTTAATGGATTTTCAAGTCTCTATGCGCCTATTTTCAAATAATTTGAAATATTTAGCCAATTAGTAACCGAAATGTGTTATATTGTATAGATAAATAATTTGAATAATTTAGCCAATTAGTAATCGAAATGTGTTATATCGTATATATATAGTGAGATAACTTACGCATGTAACAAAAAAGCTAAATAATTTAGATATGAAATCAGTAAAACTATGCTAGTTAGACATATTTCAATTCATTAACTTCCATATTAACTTTCGAGAGCGAAACATGATAATTATTTTAAAACGAAAAAAGTACAATATTATATTACTTTATCCCTCTCAGTTTATGTGATATTTTTTATTTTTTTGAAAATTATGACATAGAAAAGAAACACTACTAGAGTAGTTATTTAAATTTGGAATATAACTAGAAAAAAAAAGAAGAAATAATTGACAAACACAAAATCAAACCAAACTGCCAACTTGTCCTTTATTTAGGCCATGTTCCCAAGAATCATCCAGCTTTTTTATTACTGTCATTTTGCTTCTCTATACAAACTCTCCCCATTCTTAGCTTTCCAGTTTTCAGTGGGCCCTTTCTCTCATGTGCTTCCTTCTTCCTCCTACTCTCAACTCTGCAAAAAAAACCCTACCACATTGCACAATGTTTCTCTTAAAATCTTGAAAAAAGTTTTATTTTTTGCATCAAAGATCACTTGGTTTCTTGTTTTACTTCATTGTGTTGTCAAAAAGCTTCTATCTTTGCTAAAGAAACGAACACCCTTCTTGTGTTAAAGCTTTTATCTTTACTTGTTCAGTAAAGAACACTTGAGTTCTTGTTTTTCTTTTTCTCATTGTGTGTCAAAAAGTTCCAATCCTTGCAAAAGAAATGAACACCCTTCTTGTGTTAAAGCTTGTATCTTTACTTGTTCTATAAAGAACATTTGGTTTCTTTTTCATTGTGTATCAAAAAGTTTATATCTTTGCACACCCTTCTTGGTTAAAAGCTTGTATCTTTACTTGTTCTGTAAAGAATACTTGGGTTCTTGCTTTTTTTTCATTGTGTTGTCAAAAAGTTTCAATCTTTACAAAAGATATAAATACCCTTCTTGTGTTAAAGCTTGTATCTTTACTTGTTCTATAAAGAACACTTGGGTTCTTGTTTTTTTTTTCATTGTCTTGTTTAAGAGTTTCAATCTTTGCAAAGAAATGAATACTCTTAGTTTAAAGCTTGTATCATTACTTGTTCTTGGTATTTCTGCATTTTTTTTGGTTGTTGAGTCTCAAGATGATGATGTTTCAGTCATGTTAGCTTTGAAAAAGAGCTTAAACCCACCTAAAGAAGTTGGATGGTCAGACCCGGATCCATGCAAATGGAACCATGTTGGTTGTTCAGACAAACGGGTCATCCGGATCCAAATTGGGCACCAGAACATTCAAGGTACTCTCCCTCCAGAAATCTCTAAACTTACTGAACTTGAACGTTTAGAGCTTCAAGGAAACAATATTTCTGGCCCTTTGCCTAGTTTGAGTGGCTTGAGTTCATTGCAAGTGTTACTGCTTGGTGAAAATCAGTTTAGTTCAATTCCTGCTAATTTCTTTACTGATATGTCTTCATTACTGTCTGTTGATATTGATAAGAACCCTTTTGTTGGTTGGGAGATCCCTGAGAGCCTTAGAAATGCTTCTTCACTTAAAAACTTTTCAGCAAATTCAGCAAATGTAATTGGGAGAATTCCTAACTTTTTTAGTCCTGATGAGTTTCCTGGATTGGTAAATTTACATTTGGCTGGCAATAACTTGGAGGGTGAATTGCCCTCCAGTTTTTCTGGCTTGCTGCTTGAGTCTTTATGGTTAAATGGACAGAAGCTTAATGGAGGAATTGATGTTATATCAAACATGACATTCCTGAAGGAGGTTTGGTTGCATTCCAATAACTTTTCGGGGCCATTGCCAGACTTTTCAGGATTAAAGGCTTTGGAGACATTGAGTCTTAGAGATAATGCCTTTACTGGTCCTGTGCCTAGTTCTTTGATGAATCTTGAGTCTTTGAAGTTCGTTAATTTGGCGAATAATTTCTTTCAAGGACCAATGCCGGTGTTCAAAGGTTCTGTTGTTGTTGATTCAGCAAAAGGTACAAACAGCTTTTGTTTGCTACAACCAGGTGATTGTGATCCTAGAGTTAATACATTGCTTTCAATTGCAAAATCAATGGATTATCCAATGATTTTTGCGAAGAACTGGAAGGAAAATGATCCCTGTGCTGATTGGTTTGGTCTTACTTGCAGTAATGGTAACATTACTGTCATAAATTTCCAGAAAATGGGGCTTTCTGGAACAATATCTCCTGAATTTGCTTCACTGAAGTCACTACAAAAAATAGTTCTTGCTGATAATAATCTGACTGGTACCATTCCAGAAGAGCTAACCACATTGACAGGCCTTACAGAGTTAGATGTGTCAAACAATCAAATTTATGGAAAGGTACCAGCTTTTAGGAAAAATTTGATTCTGAAATATAGTGGTAACCCTGATATTGGGAAGGACAAGAGTGATGCACCTTCCCAAGGCAGTTCTCCAGGTGTTTCAACAGGCTCTGATGATGGAAATTCCCAAGCAGCTCGTAAGAAGTCCAATCGCCGGGTTGGAATTGTGGTGTTTTCTGTAATTGGAGGTGTATTTATGCTTTGTTTGATTGGAGCGGCAGCTTTCTGTCTGTACAAAAGCAAACAAAAGCGTTTTAGCCGAGTGCAAAGTCCAAATACCATGGTATTGCATCCACACCATTCTGGTTCTGACAATGATAGTGTGAAAATCACAGTTGCAGGATCCAGTGTCAGTGTTGGTGCAGTTGGTGAAACTCATACTGTTTCTGCTAGTGAAGCCGGTGATGTTCAAATGGTTGAAGCAGGAAATATGGTGATTTCCATTCAGGTACTGAAGAATGTGACCAACAATTTTAGTGAAGACAACATACTAGGCCGGGGAGGCTTTGGCACTGTCTACAGAGGTGAATTGCATGATGGGACTAAGATTGCAGTCAAAAGAATGGAAAATGGAATCATCACTGGGAAGGGACTAGCTGAATTCAAATCCGAGATTGCTGTTTTGACTAAGGTCAGACATAGGCATCTTGTTGGACTACTTGGGTACTGTCTTGATGGAAATGAGAAGCTTCTAGTGTATGAATACATGCCTCAAGGAACATTAAGCAGTCATCTCTTCGACTGGGCAGAAGAAGGGCTTAAACCCCTGGAATGGACAAAACGGTTGACCATTGCATTAGATGTTGCTAGGGGTGTAGAGTACCTCCATAGTTTAGCCCATCAGAGTTTCATTCACCGGGATCTGAAGCCTTCAAATATTCTTCTAGGGGATGATATGAGGGCTAAAGTTGCAGATTTTGGCCTCGTCAGACTTGCTCCAGAAGGGAAAGGTTCTATAGAGACAAGGATTGCTGGGACATTTGGATATCTGGCACCGGAATATGCAGGTATGCTCTTTCCTTATATGTGTCTTCTGATGCTAAATTGCTGATATAATATTTGTATGTAATTGATGCCTAGATAAACTTGGTTTTAAGTTTAAAACCTCTAAAGTATGAATTGTGAGTACCTTAGGGGTTTGAACTCAGGATGCTTCTGAAGAATTAGCAGTCATTTGACTGATAAGAGTCAGATGATACTTAGTGTACTCTAAGAAATTTAGCCTGTTTTATGTTAATCAGCTTTTGTCCTATAAGAGGTCTAAATCTGTTGTATATATTAATGTTTGTGTCTTTTTTCATTGTCAATTCTACTTGTGCTCATGGTAAAGAACCTTTCATTCATTCATTGTTTCATACTTGTATCCTTGATTTTGTCATCCCCTTTAAAGCTATGATTACTTGGTTCCTAAATGTGGATACCCGTCCTACAGGAAATACTTTTTCCTGATGCTTTGCTGGAATGTCACCGTTTTCTACTTTAGCCTAATCACACACTTAAACATGTCATTTTTCCTATGACAGAAGATCCTCTTGTTTACTTTTCCCCTTGGTGGAATTCAAGGATAACCAAGTTCATTATTTGCTCGCTTTCCTGATCGTGATATGTGCATAGGCGTTTTTGGAATGTAGATACATCATTATCTGAACTTGTATTTTATCTTGTTTCGTCTGCCAGTAACAGGGAGAGTGACAACCAAGGTGGACGTGTTCAGTTTCGGTGTGATTTTGATGGAGCTCATCACAGGAAGAAAGGCTCTTGATGAAAGCCAGCCTGAGGAGAGCATGCATCTAGTAACATGGTTCCGAAGAATGCATCTCAATAAGGATACATTCAGAAAGGCAATCGACCCTGCAATTAACCTTAGTGAGGAAACACTCGCCAGTATCAGCACTGTAGCTGAGCTAGCTGGCCACTGCTCTGCAAGGGAGCCATATCAAAGGCCTGACATGGGCCATGCTGTCAATGTTCTTTCATCTCTTGTAGAGCTCTGGAAACCATCCGACGAGTGCTCAGAGGACATATACGGCATTGATCTCGATATGTCATTACCCCAAGCGCTTAAAAAGTGGCAAGCTTATGAAGGTTCAAGTCACATGGATTCATCCTCCTCTTCTTACCTTCCAAGCTTGGATAACACTCAAACAAGCATACCTACTCGCCCCTACGGATTTGCTGAGTCATTTACATCTTCTGATGGTAGGTGAGAAGTTGACACTCTTTGATCTAGGTTTGGTTGTTCATTCTCTCCGTTTCTTCCTCATCGTGAGTCACACGACATTTTCTTCTTCTTTTTGCTTTTAACTCTTTATGCTTTTACCTTAACTCATTGTTATAGGGATTCTTTTTAAGATTTTTATTGTCTTTTGACTCTTATTGTATGATGATGAATCTCTCTCTCTTTTTCCATGTGAATACATTGTGGTTTGGTTGGAAATGAAAGGGATGCCATCAATTACCAGTAGATTATGGTTACTTTTGTGTTCTTCAATTGTTTTGTTTTTTGTTAGAAAAATAGTAGGGTGCAAGCTGTATTGAAATGTAAAGTGGCTTTGAAGTGTGCAAATTATAAAGTTAGCTTTTGCTTATGATGCTTTTTCAAGCAAAATGTAAAGTTTTCTGTTATGATACAACAACAACCTAGCCTATTATTTTCGATAGACTCTCGATTCAAGGGTGACACAGATATTTTAAGGTGCATGTAATATTCAATCATGTCAAACAGTAAGTTTCACAAGTAAACCAAATGTCTGAGCTCCACTAAAGGATGTTGTCTTTACTCTTTGTAATCATATGATGTAAGAAAGACAAGTATCAATTGTCTTTCTAATAGAAAAAAAAAAGAAGAGAATGTGATCCTTGATTCCGTGTAGAAGTTAATGAAGTGAGTGAAAAACATGATAGATAAGCGTTTAAATTTTACTAAAACCAAATAGCACTATTTTCTTCTTCTTCTTCTTCATCGACTAGTGCTAGATGATAAGTACAGTAAGTATCGGGATGAAATAATTGAGGTAGGCCTAGATATTAATGAAGTGCATGAGTGAAAAACACGCCTGGTAAGTATCATATTTCTAGATCATTTGAAACTCATTAGACACAAATAGATCTAGTTTTTTCTTTTTTTCATCGCGCTAAGGCTAGCAGATTTATTGAGGTACGTGCAAGTTGAGCAAGATATTATTTTTATCGAGAAACAAAGAGAATGTGGTAGGGGATTAATGAAAATGAAAGTCTTAGCTATTTAACATCATGCTTTTCTCATATCTAGAATTGATCATTAATTTCAAAAACAACACATACCACAAAATAACAGCTAGTTTTGGTATATAAGATAAGTAGAAAGTCATTTTCATCACCAAAATGAGTGATACAAACAAAACAAAAAAAAAAATAAAAAGTGGAATATTATAAATTTTTTCCTCTAATTTGGAGAGGATAAAAACAAAAAGCATGTTCTACTGTCATCCAAAGATTTTTTTTTTTTTTTTTTGAAAAAAATAGCTGGTCACATGTACAAAATTTGTGTATATATTCTCCACCTTAGTTTGTTTAAAATTGTGGACCAACAACTAAGAGACTTCACATGGAGGTTTATATCATCCTTATCTGTCTCAATCATGATATTATCTAAAACTAATAGCTTAATGGCCAAGATTTTGTGTTTCAAAAATTTAAAAAATATACATATCTTTGGATATTACTATAGACGAATCACAATTTATAGTATTTTTCGTTAAAAAATTTAATCTAAAGATTGATTAAATTGAAGTACTTAGTTAGATAGCTCATAATGAATATATCAAATTGTTTATCTATTTGAATGAGATATTAATGGTAAAGTATATAAAGATATATATTTTATGTTTGTATTTTATAATTGAATGACCAAACATAAACTATATACTTCTTTAGCATTAATAATGAAGTTTTTCATAATTAATTTGATAAAATACTATTACTTTAATAAATATAATTGCTAAATTATGCAAAGTCGAGTTACATCCAGAAATTAACTTATAAAGAGGATTTTTTTTTCATAGGAAGCAATAGTTTCGAATGAATTATATTGAGCGAAATCAGATTAATTGGACAAATACGAATATCAAACAAAAGATACAAAATCCAACAAAAAGGAAAAAAATAAATAGAAAGAGATGTTTATAAATTCAGGAATTAATTTAGGAGTAGATTAGTTCCACTTAGATCTGTCAAATGGCCTGTTAGGATGTATTAACTTTTCCCCCCAAAAAAAAATTGAAATATATATATATATATATATTAACTCGCTTCTATCTTTTTGCTTTTTTGGTAATTTAACTCATAATTTTAAAATTAAAAGTAAGGATACTTACCATTTGAATAACTCTCTCTTGTCATTATATTATATTAATGAGAAACTTTCACATATAATAAATATAAAAATCATATTTGTATGTTATAACTATAGTTTGCATAATTACGTTCTATAGCAAATTTTATATTTGCTCTGGAGCTTTTGATTTGTATTATACGCTACAAACATTCAACTTTATACACATTGTTCAGTTTTGTATAAATTCATTTATACATTATAATTTGTACAATAAGATCTATATTTGTATAATTATAAGTGTATAGGACGAAAATATATGTATTTGTATTTGTATATACACTTTTCTCACGCTTTATACAAACACAAACGCACTTTATATATTTTATACCGAAATGTATAAAATGACTAATTGTGTACCGAAAAAGCCTAATTGTATACTGAATCAGATGACAAAAAAGAAAATGTTTGCTACAAATTACAATTAAAATAAACTATAACTATAACATTTAATTTGAATTAATAGTTTGCTGTTTCATATAATTTTCGCTTAATTCATTTCATTGCTGATGAATTTACCGATGTGATAAATATTAAAAAAATTAGATGAATCAAAATATATTCAACTTTTTCTTTCACGAATTCAGATGAACTAATTTATTTTGTTAAAACATAAATGGATTGAAAACTTTATTTTATTGAAAGGCATATGTTTAGTTATATACACTACTATATTACAAAGTTGAAAATAAAAAATTTAGTAAAATGATTGTGTATGCTAACATCCGTTTTCATATATCGTTAGATTGTTTGTTTCATAAAATAACGTCTATACATTAAAATATTATATCAAGAGTATTATAAATAGAATTTATTTGTGTCTTCTTTTGAATTTCTCTAATTGTGATCTAACGAGAGACCAATATCAATTTTATTCAACACAAAAATTAAAAAGAGATAAAATAATAGCACATGAACGTGTTTTTTTTTAATTTGATCTTAGTTAAAAAAATAAATATTTAAATTTATATAAAGTTAAACAAGTAAAATGACACGCATCCTACTTGACGTCTTACATGGTACTCTACATCCAATCCAATATTCTACACAATACGACGTTTGTAATGTTTACTAGTACACATTCAGAATTGAAGCAAGTTAGAGCAAATTAAATACTCCCATTTAGTTTGATTTGATCAAATGGAGCTTAAGAAAGAAAAACTTTTGAAACTATTGTGGTTTTAAATAATTAGTAAATGTTTGTGTGACTATAAGTAATGCTAATTGCGCGTGAAATGAGTATTTTAAAGTTAAACAGTTACTAAATATAATAGGGCAAATGACATAAATCACATACTTTTAACGAAAAATTACCATTTGACCCTTGTAAGTTTATAATTACAGAAATTTCTCAAACTGATATAATAATATAAGTGCTAATACATTAATTTAATACGCGAGATACATTAATTATTAAGTAAAATACTACATCTTATACATGATACACTAATCTGACGCGCTGAAACATTAATCTGATGCGCGAAAATGAGAGATTTTGGAATTTTGTAAAACTAATAGAAGATAATCGTTATAAGAGAACTTAAAGGTAAAATTTCTGTACTTTTATTAATATAAAAACATGTCATTCTTTTTGAAACAAACTAAAATAACATATTTACGTATTAAGCTAAATAAAATTCACTAATAGAAATAAAAAAGAATTAATTAATATCTTGTCCTTATTTGAAATACCAAAAAAAAAACAATTAAAAAAATTCCAGCCTTTGACAGGTCAGACACGACCCACCGACTTGTATTGACTAACGACTTGGTCATCGGGTCAACCCATTTTGCCGTCTTTATACAATTTTACTCTTTTTTTAAAATTAAAATAAAAAAAAAATAAAAAAATTCTAAATATGTTAGCTGTGAACATAAATATACACTTAATTTTCTTTTTCAAATATTCAACATTCAACGTTCAAAATCAAACCTTCTTCTAATCAATTTTGACTGTTTCTATTACCAAATAAAATAAAAATAAATTCACTTTTCCCATATATATATATATACCTCTTCATAACAAGAAGTAGTAAAAAAAAAAGAACACATCAAAAATTTGTAAAAAAAAAACTTATAATTCTCTCAAATAAATTTTATTGTTCATATTTTTCGTTACAAGTTTATTGTCAAGATGATTTTTTCGTGGATACGTAAAAAGAAGGTTACAAAATTGAACTCTTGTAAAGAACTTACGATTCCATCTCATTTTCTTTGTCCGATTTCTCTTGATTTAATGAAAGATCCAGTCACATTATGTACTGGAATTTCATATGATCGTGAAAACATCGAGAAATGGATCGAGGCACGGAACTCAACGTGCCCCGTGACGAATCAACATTTGAGAAATTTCAATCTCATACCAAACCATGCCATAAGGAAAACGATTCAAGATTGGTGTGTGGAGAACAAAAACTATGGCATTGAAAGAGTTCCAACTCCTAGAATTCCAATCGATTCGTCTCAAGTAACGGAGATTTGCTCGAGGCTAATGATTGAAGCTCGACGAGGGAACGAGATGAAATGCAGAGAGTTAGTTGGACGAGTCAGGATTTTAGCTAAAGAGAGCGATAGAAACAAGAAATGCATAGTGGAATGTGGGGTAGGTTATGTTTTTGCAACATGTTTCGAGATTTTCTCTATGGGAATTCAGGATGAACTCTTGAAGGACTTGTTATCGGCGATGACGTGGATGTTTCCTATTGGTCAAGAGGGGATATCGAAACTCGTGTCATCGACGTCTTTACGTTGCATGGCAAGGTTCATGAAAGGTGAAGATTTATCAGCAAGACAAAACGTAGTTATAGTCATGAAGGAATTGCTCTATTATGACCAAAGTTGCACAAATGTGTTAATAGATATCGAAGATTTGGTTGAATCTTTGTACCAAATGGTGAAAGTACCGATTTGCCCCTCCACGACGAAAGCGTCGTTAACGGTGATATACTCTATTATCTCATATACATCAAGTGAAAATAACAAGAAAATTGTGTCTAAATTTGTAAACATGGGGATTGTTTGTTTGGTTGTTGAAATGCTTGTGGATTGTGAAAAGAGTATAATAGAGAAGGGGTTGGCTATTTTGGACATAATTTGCAATTTTGAAGAAGGGAAACAAAAGGCTTATGAACATGGATTGACTATGGCAATAATAGCCAAAAAAATAATGAGAGTTACAGAAATGGCCACAGAATGTTCAACTTCAATTTTGTGGAAACTTTGCAAAAGTGGAAATAATGAGAATAATTCAGTAATTGAGGCATTGGAATTAGGTGTATTTCAAAAATTATTGGTGGTTTTACAAGTGGGATGTGGTGAAAAAACTAAGGAAAAAGCTACTGAATTGTTGAAATTGATGAATCTTTACAAAGATAGAGTGGATTGCTTTGATGGATCAACTTTCAAGTATCTCAAGAAGTCATATTGAGAGGAAATTTAGGTCGTTCGTGCTCTTTGAAAATATCGATATATGTAGCTGTCGCTACAGATGTTGTCTTACATTTGAAAGATTTGATACCTCTTAGTTATAATAGTGATAGTTTTGGAGGATCTCAGCAATATAGATAGAAACACAATTTTTGTAATACGTAGAAAATTAATATGTATAAATGTAGAAAAAAAGCGATTAACCAGGTAGAAATATATTTGATTGAAATTTGTGTGATCATTGATCTTTACGTTTGCTTTTATCCATTTTTTCATTGCCAAACGACTCCTTATATTTGATTGAAATTTTCAACAAAAAGGAAAGTAAATAACTCATGGCCTAACGACTCCTCCTTATATTTGATTGAAATTTTCAACAGAAAAGAAAAGAGTAAATAATTTTCATCGATAAACCGTTCCTAATATTTTACTTTACCGTTTCTTTTTTTTAATAATTCAAACTTATTCATGAAATAAAGAGTAGAGGGTGAATGAGAGACGTTTTTTTTCTATTAAAGTTTAGAGAAATAGAATATTTTGGATACAAATTTTGAATATTAATTGACAACTAATAGTAAATGTAGTTCATTATAATAAGTTAAAAAAAAATTACATTAAAGAGGTAAAAAAATCATTACCCAATTCGTATAAACATATTTTTCCAAAAATATATTCAAATTAAATAAAACAATTTCTAAAAATGTTAGCTAAGTAAACGTACCTACGTACGTAATTTTTTTCTTCGATTATTCAACGGTCAATGTTCAAACCTATTACCAGCCTTCTTCTTATGCATTTTGATTGTCTTAATTGAGAATTTAAATTTAACGAAATTGAAACTTTTTCATATTGTTTTAATCGAACATCTGAATTTGATGGAATGTCATAAAAAAGATATTGTCTGATTGCTCTAACTTGATGAGCGTCACAATTAATGCTTTAAAATTTTCATCTTCGCGCAAAGATTAGAATTTTTTTTTCATTCTAATTGATGGGTGCAACACCTCAATTTAAGATTAGACGTTTTACATCGACAAAACACATGAATGATGTTGAGTAAATAAGTAAGCAGACAAATCAGCTAGTGATGCGTTTTTAAGTCGTGCTGGCCCTAAGCCCCTAAGCCCGGATAATATCACTAGTAGGCTGGGCCATTATAAATGGTATCAAGATCACTAATATATCAACCTTTTCGATGTAGGTTTGAGTTCAACTGAGTAAGGCAAATCCCAATAATTAAGGCGGGGCAAATCTCAATCCGTACACCCCACCTTAAGATAAAAAACATATGAGAGATGTTAGATATATATATATAAGAGTACCAGACTTTACCACACCCCATATTAAGATAAAAAAAAACATATGAGAGATGTTAGATATAAATATAAAATATGCATTGGTAAAACGATATTACCGATTATTGAATATATTGGTAAAATATGTTACTTCAATATTGGTAAAATATGTATTAATAGAAAAAAATAATTGAGTGTTTGACTATTATGAGTGTATATATATATGAAGGAACTTATTACTCAGTAATCCATTTGTTTCAATTTATGTGACACTTTTCATTTTTTAAGATTTAAACAGTTTAAGATCAATCGGAAATTTACAATCTTTTGAAATGAATTTATATATTTGTAAGTTACGTGAAAAGTACTACAAGTAGCAATAATTGATAATTCAAATTGTTTAAAAGATTATGAAAAATTTACGGTAAAAAATATACTTGTTTGAATCTCAAAATTTTAAAAGTGCCACATAAAATGGGACGGAGGGAGTAATTAATATATATAAGTTTTTAGGCATATTACATAAATGTGTCCTTTAACTTTGCCTCATTTCATATTTATGCCCTTCAACCTTGGGTATGCATAAGTAGACACTTAAACTTGTATAAAGTTGAACAAGTAGACACATGAATCATATGTGACACAATACACGTAGGATACCACGTAGGATTTGCCGATAAAATAACCTCGGGATATACCATACTAAAGTTTCTGGATCAAAATAAATTCATGAAATTTTCGTGTGTTGTTGCCCATTTTTTTTTTTGCTCTACAAATTTCAAAAGAAAATGACCAAAATTTTTCATGGACGTCCGTTAATTAAGACCTTAGAAATGAAAGCATTTCGTCCCGCAGTGAAAACTGGTGTATTTTTTTTATGCCAAACGAATCCCAAAGCAAGCAAATGCAGATTTTATCGATTTTCGTGCGCTATAGCCCATGCTTTTTTTAAATCCGAAAATCCTAAAATAAAATGACTGAAATTTTTCATGGACGTTTGTTAAGACCTTAGAAATGGAACAAATTCGTCCCGCATGAAAAAATGGTGCATTTTAAAGTTTAAACGAGCCCCAAAGCAGGCAAAGACAACTTTTACATCCGGAAATCCTAAAATGAAATGGTTAAAAAATTTTGTGGACGTCCGTTAAGACGTTACAAATGGAACAAGTTCATCCCATAGGGAAAAATGGTGCATTTTCAACTTTAATCGAGCCCCCAAAAAAGGCAAAAACAACTTTTATTAATTTTCATGTGCTATAGCACATGAATCTTTTTAATCCAAAAATTTTGAAATAAAATGGTCAATAATTTTCATGGACGTCTGTTAAGACCTTAGAATGAAACCATTTCATCGCACTCGAAAAAATTATGCATTTTCAAGTTCAAATAAGCCCCCAAAAAGACAAAGACAGATTTTACCGATTTTTATATGCTATAGCCCATGAATTTTGTTTGATCCGAAAATCATGAAACAAAATGGCTGAAGTTTTTCATAAACATTCGTTAAGACCTTAAAAATGGAACCAATTCATTTTGCGGGGAAAATGGCGCATACAAGTACAAACGAGCCTCGAAGCGGGCAACGACAGATTTTACTAAGTTTTGTATGTTATAACACATGGATTTTTTTAATCCAGAAATCCCAAAACAATATGACATAAATTTTTTATGAAAGTCGGTTAAGATATTAGAAATGGAACCAGTTAGTCCCATAAGGGAATATGGTGCATTTTAAGATTCAAACAAACCTAAAAAATGCAAAGATATATTTTATTGATTTACGTGTGCTATATTCCATGAATTTCTTTTTTATTTGGAAATTTCAAAATAATATGGCCGAAATTTTTTGTGGACGTCTATTAAGACATTAGAAATGGAACTTGTTCATCTCGCAGGGAATAATAGTGCATTTTCAATTTCAAACGAGCCAAAGTAGGTAAAGACGGGTTTTATTGATTTTCATGTGCTATAACCCATGAATTTTTTTATTCGAAAAATTTGAAAATAAATGGCCTAAATTTTTCATATACGTCCGTTAAATCCTTAGAAATAGAACCTGTTTTTCTCGCAAAGAAAAATCGTACATTTTAAAGTTCAAACAAGCCCCAAAGAAGGCAAATGCATATTTTACCGAATTCTGTTTGCTACAGCCCATGGATTTTTTTCATTATAAATTTCCAAATAAAATGGCTGAAATTATTCATGGAAGTCCGTTAAGATCTTAAAAATGAAATCAATTTTTTTCGCATGAGAAAATTATGCATTTTCAAGTTCAAACGAGCCCCAAAATAGATAAAAATATATTTTACCAATTTTCGTGTGCTATAGCCAATGAATTTTTTTAATTTGAAAATTCCAAAATAATATGACCAAAATTTTTCGTGGACTCGGTAAAGACCTAAGAAATGGAATCAGTTCGTCCCACGAGGGAAGTCATGTATTTTATAGTTCAAACGAGCCCAAAAAAGGCAAAGATAGATTTTACCGATTTTAGTGTGTTATAGCCCATTATTTTTTAATCAATAAATCTTAAAACAAAATGACCGAATATTTAATAGACGTCCATAAGACCTTACAAATGTAACCAGTTCTTTCCGTGGGGAAAAAAGGTGAATTTTAAATGTAAATGAATCCAAAGCAAAATGGCTTGAAATTTTTATCGAATTTTCATTGCTATAGCACATAAATCTTTTATCATCTAAAAATCTTGAAATAAAATGATCAAAAATTTTCGTGGACATCTGTTAAGACATAAGAAATGAAATCATTTTGTTTTGCGGGAATAGATGTTGCATTTTCAAGTTCAAACGAGCTCAAAAGCAGGCAAAGACATGTTTTATCGATTTTCGTTTGCTATAGCAAATAATTCTTTTATATAGAAATTCAAAAATAAAATGACCAAAATTTTTCATAGACGTCCGTCAAGACCTTAGAAATGGAAGAAGTTGTCTCGCGCGGTAAAATGGTGCATTTTCAAGTTCAAACGAGCTACAAAAAAGACAAAAAAATTTAATGTGCAAACGTGCTCAGAAGCAGGCAAAGAAAGATTTAATCAATTTTCATGTGCTTTAGCCCATGATTTTTTTTAACCACAAATCTTGAAATAAAATAGCCAAAAAATTTCATAGACGCCCGTTGAAACCTTAGAAACAGATCTTCTCATCCTGCGTGAAAAAATGGTGCATTTTCAAGTTCAAAAGAGCTCCAAAGGAAGCAAAGACAGTTTTTGCTATTTTTCATGTGTTATAGCCCATGAATTCTTTTTTATCTAGAAATTCTAAGAAAAATGGTAGAATTTTTTTGTGGATGTTTGTTAAGACCATAGAAATAGAACCAGTTCGTCTTGAGGGAAAAAAGGTGCATTTTCAAGTTCAAACGAGCCTCAAAGCAGGCAAAGGTAGAGTTGACCAATTTTCATGTGTTAGCCTATGAATTTTTTATCTGAAAATTCTAAAATAAAATGGTCAAATTTTTTAATGGACATCCGTTAAGACCTTACAAATGGAACCAGTTCATGCAGTAGGGTAAATAGTGCATTTTAAGTTTAAACGAGCCCCAAAGCAGGCAAAGACAACTTTTATCAATTTTCGTGTGCTATAGCACATGATTTTTTAAAAATCCAAAATCTAGAAATAAAATGGTCAAAATTTGTAATGGACATCAGTTATGACTTTTGAATGGAACCATTTCGTCCCGCGGGAAAAAATGGTGCATTTTCAAGTTCAACCAAGCCTAAAAAAAAGGCAAAGATAAATTTTACCGATTTTTATATGCTATAGCGTTTGAATTTTTTTGATCCAGAAATCATGAAACTAAACGATCGAAATTTTTCATAAACGTTCATTAAGACCTTAGAAATGGAATCAATTCGTTCTGCAGGGAAAATAGTGCATTTTCAAGTACAAACAAGCTCAAAATAAGCAAAGATATATTTTATTGATTTTCGTGTGTTATACCCTATAAATTTTTTTGATTTGGAAATTCCAAAACAATATGGCCGAAATTTTGTATGGACATCCGTTAAGAGTTTAAAAATTGAATCAATTCATCCCGCGTGGAAAAATGGTGCATTTTAAAGTTCAATTTAGCCCTAAAGTCGGCGAAGACAGATTTTATCAATTTTCATGTACTATAGCCCATTATCCGCAAATTTTGAAATAAAATGGCCGAAAATTTTGCCAAAAATGATAAAATAAAATGACCAAAATTTTTCATAAACGATCTTTAAGACATTATTAATGAAACCAATTCTTCCTGCGGGATAAAATGGAACATTTTCAAGTATAAACAAACCCCAATGCAACCCATGAATTTTTTTATCCAAAAGTCC
Organism: Solanum lycopersicum; assembly: GCF_036512215.1. Taxonomy (NCBI): domain Eukaryota; kingdom Viridiplantae; phylum Streptophyta; class Magnoliopsida; order Solanales; family Solanaceae; genus Solanum; species Solanum lycopersicum. Next base: position 1,427,780 of record NC_090810.1, on the reverse strand, counting down.
CAAAATAGTATGACCAAAATTTTTATGGAAGTCGGTTAAGACCTTAGAAATATAACCAGTTTGTCCCACGAGAGAATATTGTGCATTTTAAAGTTCAAACCAGTCCAAAAAAGGCAAAAATTTTTAAGGACATCTGTTAAGACCGTAGAAATGGAACTTGTTCATCTCACAGGGACAAATGGTGCATTTTCAAGTTCAAACGATTTCAAATTAGGTAAAGACGGGTTTTATCGATTTTCATGTGCTATAGCCCATGTATTTTACTATTCAAAAATTCGGAAACAAAATGGCCAAAAAATTTTCATAGACGTCCCCTAATAATTTAGAAATAAAACATGTTCTTTTTAGAAAGAAAAATGGTGCATTTTCAAGTTCAAACGAGCCTCCAAAGAAGGTAAAGACAAATTTACTGATTTTTGTGTGTTATAGCCAATTGATTTTTTCATCAGAAATTTCCAAACAATATGGCAAAAATATTCATGGAAATCCGTTAACACCTTAAGATGAAATTAATTTGTCCCGTGTGGAAAAGTTGTGCACTTTCAAGTTCAAACGAGCAACAAAATAGATTAAGATCTATTTTACCGATTTTCGTATGCTATAACCCATCAATTTTTTTAAATCCGGAAACTCCAAAAAATATGGATAAAATTTTTCATGAACGTCCGTAAAGACCTAAGAAATGGAACCAGTTCATCCCGCGGGAGAAAATGATGCATTTTATAGTTCAAACGAGCCCCAAAAAAGGCAAATATAATTTTTACCGATTTTAGTGTGCTATATAGCCCATGATTTTTTAATCAATAAATCCTAAAATAAAATAACCGAATATCTAATAAACGTCCACTAAGACCTTAAAAATAAAAACAATTTGTCCTGCGGTGAAAAAAGACGCATTTTCAAGCATATACGAACCCCAAAACAGAAAAGAAAAATTTTATCGAATTTCCTATGCTATAGCACATGAATTTTTTTTAATCAAAAATTTCGAAATAAAATGGCCGAATTTTTTCATGGACACCCGTTGATACCTAAGAAATGAAATCATTTAATTTTGCGGGGATAAATGTTGCATTTTCAAGTTCAAACGAACTCAAAAATAGCCAAAGATAAATTTTATCGATTTTCTTTTGCAATAGCAAATTAATTTTTTTTATATAGAATCCAAATAAAAATGCTCAAAATTTTTCGTGGACGTCCATTAAGACCTTAAAATGGAACCATTTCATCTCACGGGGAAAAATGGTGCATTTTAAGGTTAAACGAGCGACAAAACAGGCAAAGACAACTTTTAGCGATTTACATATGATATAGCCCATGAATTTTTTTTATCCAAATGAAACAAAATGACAGAATTTTCTCATAAACGTTCGTTAAGACTTTAGAAATGGAATCAATTCGTTTTGCGTGAAAAATATTGCATTTTCAAGTACAAACGAGCACAAAGCAGGCAACGCCTTATGTTACCGATTTTTCTATGTGATAGCCCATTTATTTTTTTATCCGAAAATTCTAAAATAATATGATCCAAAATTTTTCATGGAAGACCGTTAAAACCTTAAAAATGAAACCAGTTTGTCCCACGGGGGAATATGGTGTATTTTAAGTTCAAACGAGCCAAAATAGGCAAAGATATATTTTATTGATTTTCATGTGCTATAGCCCATAGTTATTGTTGATTTGGAAATTCTGAAAAAATATGACTGAAAATTATTATGGACGTCTGTTAAAACTTTAGAAATGGAATCAATTCGTTTCGCAGAAAAAATGATACATTTTCAAGTCCAAACGTGCTCCGAAGCAGGCAAAGAAAGATTTTATCAATTTTCGTGTGATATAGCCCATAATTTTCTTTATCCGCAAATTCTGAAACAAAAATGGTTGAAAATTTTCATGGACGTTCGTTAAAATCTTGGAAATCGAACATGCTTATCCGGCGTGGTAAAATAGTGCATTTTCAAGTTCAAATGAGCCCAAAGAAAGCAAAGACAAATTTTACTAATTTTCATGTGCTATAGCCCATGTGTTTTTTTTTTATCCAAAAATTCTAAAACAAAATGACCAAAATTTTTTATGGATGTTCATTCAGACCTTATAAAATAGAACCGGTTTGTCTTGAGGGAAAAATGGTGTATTTTCAAGTTTAAACGAGCCCCAAAGCAGGCAAAGGCAGATTTGACCGATTTTCATATGCTATAGCCCATTAATTTTTTTCATCCAAAAATTCTAAAATAAAATGGTCATAATTTTTCATGGACGTCTGCTAGGACCTTACAAATGAAACAAGTTCATCACGCAGGGAAATATGGTGTATTTTAGGTTTAAACGATCTCCAAAGCAAGTAAAGACAACTTTTACAAATTTTCGTGTGCTATATAGTACATGATTTTTTTAAATCCAAAAATCTCAAAAAAAAAAAGGTCAAATTTTTTTATGAACGTCCTTTAAGACCTTAGAATGAAACCATTTCATCATGCGGGGAAAAATGATGCATTTTCAAGTTCAAACAAGCCTAAAAAAGGCAAAGACGGATTTTATCGATTTTCATATGCTATAACCCATGAATTTTTTTCATCCAGAAATCATGAAACAAAATGACAGAATTTTTTATTAAATGTTCCTTAAGGCCTTAGAAATAGAACCAATTCGTTCTTTGGGGAAAGTAGTGCATTTTCAAGCACAAACGAGCTCCAAATCAAACAACGTCAGATTTTACATTTTTGTACGTGATAGATCATGAATTTTTTTATCCAGAAAGTCTAAAACAATATGGCTGAACTTTTTAATGAAACCGTCAAAACCTTAGTAATGAAATTAGTTCGTCCTACGAAAAAATATAGTGCATTTTAAAGTTCAAACGAGTCCAAAATATGCAAAGATATATTTTATAGATTTTAATGTGTTATAGCCTATGAATGCTTTTTGATTTGGAAATTTTGAAACAATATGACCGAAATTTTTTGTTGACATCCGTTAAGACTTTAGAAATGGAATCAACTCATCCCGTGGGGGAAAATAGTCAATTTTTAAGTTCAAATGAGCCCTAAAGCCGGCGAAGACAGATTTTACCGATTTTCTTGTGCTATAGCCATGATTTTTTTATCCGCAAATCTTGAAACTAAATGACCAAAAAATTTTCTGAACGTCGTTAAGACCTTAGAAATGGAACCTCATCCCGCTGGAAAAATGATGCATTTTCAAATTCAAACGAGCCGCGAAACAAGCAGACACATTTACTAATTTTCATGTGCTATAGCCCATGAATTCTTTTTCATCCAGAAATTCTGAAAAAAAATGGCCAAAATTTTTTAATGGATTTTCTTTAAGGCCTTAGAAATAGAACTAGTTCGTCTATCGGGAAAAATTGGTGCATTTTCAAGTTCAAACGTGCCCAAAAGAATGCAAAGACAGATTTTAACGATATTCCTATATTATAGCACACATAATTTTTTTAATAAGGAAATCCCAAAACAAATGGCCAAAGAAATTTTTCATGGACGTCCATTAATACCTTAGAAACTAGTTCGTCGCACGGGGGAAAATGATGCATTTTAAAGGTCAAACGAGACCCAAAATAGCCAAAGAAATATTTTACTGACTTTCTTGTGCTATAGTCCATGATTTTTTTCTGAAATGATATGACCAAAATTTTTCATGGACGTCTATTAATACCTTAGAAATGGAACCAGTTCGTCCCGTGAAGAAAAATGGTATATTTTAAAGATCAAATGAGCCCCAAAAGCCAACAAAACTATATTTTACCGATTTTGATGTGCTATAACCATGAATTCTTTTTTATCTAGAAATTTCAAAATAAATGACCGAAATTTTTCATAAAAGTATGTTAATACATTAGAAATGGAACTGGTTAATCCCGTATGGAAAAATGGTGTATTTTCAAGTTCAAACGATCCCAAAGTAGGTAAAGACGAGTTTTATCAATTTTCATGTTCTATAGCCCATGGATTTATTCAAAAATTTGAAAACTAAATGACCGAAATTTTTCATAGACGTCCGTTAAGACCTTAGAAATAGAACTTGTTATTCTCGCGAAGAAAAATGGTACATTTTCAAGTTCAAACGACCCCAATAGAAGGCAACTGCAGATTTTATCAATTTTTGATGCGATAGCTCATGGATTTTTTTTTCAATCAGAAATTTCCAAACAAAATGTCCAAAAAATTTCATGGAAATTCGTTAAGATCTTAAAAATGGAATCAATTTGTCCAACATGGAAAATTATGCATTTTCAAGTTCAAAAGAGCCCCAGAATAGATAAAGACATATTTTACTGATTCTCGTGTGCTATAGCCCATGAATTTTTTTGAATCCAAAAATTTCGAAATAATATGGCCAAAATTTTTCATTGACGTCTGTTAACACCTTAGAAAACTTGTTCATCCCGGGGGGAAAAATGTTGCATTTTCAAGTTCAAACGAGTCCAAAGTAGGTAAAGATGGGTTTTATCGATTTTCATGTGCTATAGCCCATTGATTTTTTTATTCGAAAATTTGGAAACAAAATGACCGAAATTTTTCATAGACGTCCGTTAAGACCTTAGAAATAGAACATGTTCTTCTCGCGAAGAAAAATGGTGCATTTTCAAGTTCAAACGAGTCTAATAGACGGCAAAAGCAGATTTTACTGATTTTCGTATGCTATAGCCCATGGATTTTTTTTATCAAAGTTTCAAAATAAAATGGCCGAAAATTTTCATAGGAATCTGTTAAGATCTTAAAAATGGAATCAGTTTGTGCCGCGTGGAAAAATTGTGCATTTTCAAGTTCAAACAAGTCCCAAAATAGATAAAGACATATTTTACCGATTTTTGTGTGCTATAGCCCATAAATTTTTTTAAATCCAGAAATTCTGAAATAATATGGCTGAAATTTTTCATGGACGTCCGTAAAGACCTAAGAAATGAAACGAGTTCATCCCGCGGGGAAAAATGATGCATTTTATAGTTCAAGCGAGCCCCAAAGAAGAGGAAGGTAGATTTTATATTTTAGTGTGCTATAGCCCATGATTTTTTAAATCCACAAATCTTAAAAAAGGTCAAATATTTAATAGAAGTCCATTAAAATCTTAAAAATGGAACCACTTTATCCCGCGGGAAAAAAATGTGTTTTTTCAAATTCAAACAAGCCGCGAAAAAAAAAGGGAAAGGAAGATTTTACCGTTTTTGATATACTATAGCCTATGATTTTTTTATCCAGAAATCATGAAATAAAATAGCCAAATTTTTTCATAAACATTTTTTATGACCTTAGAAATGGAATCATTTTGCCCTGCGGGGAAAATGGTGCATTTTCAAGTATAAACGAGCCCAAAGCACGAACGATATATTTTACCTATTTTTGTATGTTATAGCCTATAAAAAGTTTTATCAAGAAATTTCAAAATAATGTGGCCAAATTTTTTCACAGAAGTCCGTTAAGACCTTTGAAATAGAACTAGTTCGTTCGACGGGGTGATATGGTGTATTTTAAAGTTCAAACGAGCCCAAAATAGGCAAAAATATATTTTAATGATTTTCATGTGCTATAGCCCATGAATTTTGTTTTATCCGCAAATCCTGAAATTAAATGACCATAATTTTTTGTGGACGCCTTTAAGTCTTTAGAAACTGAAACAGTCCGTCACGCATGGAAAAATAGTGCAATTTCATATTCAGACGAGCTCTAAAGCAACCAAAGGCAGATTTGACCGATTTTCTTGTGTTATAGCCAATGAATTTTATTTTATTCTGAAATCCTAAAATAAAATGGTAAAAAATTTTCATTGACGTTCGTTAAGACCCTCTTACAAATGGAACTAGTTCGTTCCACAGGAAAAAATGATGCATTTTAAAGTTCAAACGATCCTCAAAATAGGCAAAAATATATTTTAATAATTTTGGTGTACTATAGCCCATGAGTTTTGTTTTATCTAGAAATTTTGAAACAAAATGACAATAATTTTTATTGACGCCTTTCAAACTTTAGAAACTAAAATAGTCCGTCACACATAGAAAAATAATGCAATTTCATATTTAGATGAGCTCTAAAGCAAGCGAAGGCAGATTTGATCGATTTTCGTGTGTTATTATAGCCCATGAATTTTATTTTATCCGGAAATCTTAAAATAAAATGGTCCAAAATTTTCATTGACGTTCGTTAAGACCGTTTTACAAATTAAACTAGTTCGTCCCACATGGAAAAATAGTGCATTTTAAAGTTTAAACGAGCGCCAAAGCAGGCAAAAGCAGTTTTTATCAATTTTTGTGTGCTATAGCACATGATTCTTTTGTTAATCCAAAAACCCGAAATAAAATAGTCAAAAAAATTTCATAGACGTTCCTTAAGACCTAAGAATGAAGCCATTTTGTCCTGCGTGAAAAAAATGTGCATTTTTAAAATAAAACAAGCCGCAAAAAAAAGGCAAAGGAAGATTTTACCGTTTTTGATATACTATAGCCTATGATTTTTTTTTATCCAGAAATCATGAAACAAAATGACCAAAAATTTTCATAAACGTTCTTTAAGACCTTAGAAATGGAATCGATTCGCCCTGCAGGAAAAATGGTGCATTTTTAAGTACAAACGAGCCCAAAGCACGCAACGATGTATTTTACCGATTTTTGTATGTCCAAAATTTTTCATGGACGTCCATTAATACCTTAAAAATGGAACTAATTTATATTGCGAGGTAAAATTATGCATTTTCAAGTTCAAACGAGTTACGAAGGAGATAAAGATAGATTTTATCAATTTTTGTGTGCAATAGCCCATCAATTTTTTTAATCCCAAAATCCCGAAACAAAATGACCAAAATTTTTTGTGAACGCCTATTTAGACTTTATAAACTGAAAGAGTCCGTCACGCACGAAAAAATAGTGCAATTTCATGTTCAATGAGCCCTAAACCAAGCAAAGGCAAATTCGACCAATTTTCATGTGTTATAGACCATGAATTTATTTTATACAGAATACTAAAATAAAATGGTCAAAAATTTTCATTTGACGTCCGTTAAGACCTTGCAAATAAAACCAGTTTGTACCACAGGGAAAAATGATGCATTTTAAAGTTTAAACGAGTCCCAAAACAGGCAAAAACAACTTTTACTAATTTTCGTGTGCTATAGCACATGAATTTTTTGTTGATTCAAAAATCTCGAAACAAAATGGTAAAAAAAATTTATGGACGTCCTTTAAGACCCTAAAATGGAATGATTTCGTTCCGCATGTGCATTTTCAAATTCAAACATGCCCCAAAAAGGCAAAGGAAGATTTTTTCGATTTTGATATGCTATAGCCTATGATTTTCTTTATCCAGAAATCATGAAACAAAATGGCTGAAAATTTTTCATAAACGTTCGTTAAGACCTTAGAAATGAAATTAGTTCATCCTGCAGGGAAAATGGTGCATTTCAAGTACAAACGAGGCCCAAAGCAGGCAACGACATATTTTACCAATTTTTGTATGTTATAGCCCATCGATTTTTTTATCCGCTAATTCTAAAAAAATATGCCCAAAATTTTTTACGAAAGTCCATCAAGACTGCTGAAATGGAACAAGTTCATCCCACGAGGGAATATGAAGCATTTTAAAGTTCAAACGAGCCCAAAATTGGCAAAGATATATTTTGTTGATTTTCATGTGTTATAGCCCATGAATTTTTTTCTATTTGAAAATTCTGAAACAATATGGTCGAAATCTTTTACGGACATTCGTTAAGACTTTAGAAATGAAATCAATTCGTCCCGCGGGGAAAAATGGTGAATTTAGAGATCAAATGAGCCCTAAAGCCGGCGAAGACAGATTTTACCGCAAATGAGCCCATGGTATTTTTTTATCCGCAAATCCTGAAACAAAATGGCCAAAAATTTTCATGGACGTCCGTTTAGACCTTAGAAATAAAACTTGCTCATCCCGCGTGGAAAAATGGTGCATTTTCAAGTTCAAACGAGCTTCAAAGCAAGCAAAGACAGGTTTTAACAATTTTAATGTGACTTTTTCATCCAGAAATTTTGAAACAAAATGGGTGAAATTTATCATAAATGTTTGTTAAGGCCTTAGAAATAAAATCACTTCGTCTTGCGAGAAAAAATGGTATATTTTCAAGTTCAAACGAGTCCCAAAGCAGACAAAGACAGATTTTAACGATTTTCCTATGTTACACATAATTTTTTTGATCCAAAAATTCCATAAGAAATGGCCAAAATTGTCAATAGAAGTCCTTTAGGACCTTACAAATCGAACCTGTTTGTCGTACGGGGGAAAATGGTGAATTTTAAAGGTCAAACGAGCCCAACATAGGCAAAGACATATTTTAATGATTTTCTTGTATTATAGTCCATGTTTTTTTTATGCAAATTTTTTGAAACAATATGGCCGAAATTTTTCATGGACGTCCATTTAAGACCTTAGAAATGGAACCTTTCATCCCGAGGAGAAAAATGATGCATTTTAAAGTTCAAATGAGCCCCAAAGCCAGCGAAAACAGATTTTACTAATTTTCATGTGTTATAACCCATGAATTTTTTTTCCGGAAATCCCAAAATAAAATGGGCAAAATATTCCATGAACATCTATTAAGACCTTAGAAATGAAACTTGTTTATCCCGCGAGAAAAAATGAAGCATTTTCAAGTTCAAACGAGCCCAAAGTAGGTAAAGACGGGTTTTGTCGATTTTCATGTGTTATAGCTCATGGATTTTCTTATTCGAATATTTGGAAACAAATGATCAAAATTTTTCATAGACACTTGTTAAGACCTTAGAAATAGAATATGTTCTTCTCGCGAAGAAAAATTGTGAATTTTCAAGTTCAAACGAGCCCCAAAGAAGGCAAAGGCAAATTTTACCAATTTTTATGTGTTATATTTTTCATCAGAAATTTCCAAACAATGGCTGAAATTACTCATGGAAGTCCGTTAAGACCTTAAAATGGAATCAATTTGTCCTGCATGGAAAAATTGTGCATTTTCAAGTTTAAACGAACCCTAAAATAGATAAAGACATATCTTATCGATTTTTGTGTGCATAGCCCATGAATTTTTTTAAATCCAAAAATTTCCAAACAATATGGCCAAAATTTTTCATGGCGTCCGTAAAGAGCTAAGGAATGAAACGAGTTCATCCCGCGGGGAAAAATGATGTATTTTATAATTCAAACGAGCCCCTAAGAAGGCAAAGGTAGTTTTTATCGATTTTAGTGTGTTATAGCCCATAATATTTTTTATCCATAAATCCTAAAACAAAATGACCGCATATTTAATAGACGACCATTAAGACCTTAAAATGGAACCACTTCGTCCTGCGGGGAAAAAAGACACATTTTCAAGTTTAAACAAATTCCAAAGCAGACAAAGACAAATTTTATCAAATTTCTTGCTCTGGGGTTCAGTTGAACTTGAAAATGCACGATTTTTCCCTGCGGGACGAACTGGTTCAATTTATATGGTTTTAACGGATGTCAAAAGAATTTGGCCATTTTTTTATATTCCCGAATCAAAAAGAAAATCATGTGATATAACACATAAAAATTGGTAAAATATGTCTTTGCCTGCTTTGGGCACGTTTGAACTTAAAAATGCATCATTTTTCTCCACGAGACGAGCTAGTTTTATTTCTAAGTTTTTAAAGGACGTCCATGAAAAAATTCGACCATTTTGTTTTGAATTTTTGGGTAAAAATAATTTATGGGTTATGTCATACGAAAATCGATAAAATCTGTTTTTTACCTACTTGTAAACAAAAATTGAAAAAAATGAGGGTTTACCTGCTCTGGATCGTTTGACCTTCAAAATGGGGTGTTTTGATCGTGGTGACTAACTGACTCCATTGATAAGATCTTAACAATCATCCATGTTAATTCAGAAAATATGACGTCAGAGTTCTTATTCACCAAAAATTTCATAGACTATAGCACAGAACACTCGACAAAATTGGGGGTTTACCTACTCTAAACTCGTTTAACCTTGAAAATGGGTCCTTTTTAGCTGTAGTGGCCAATATGCCCCATAGATAAGGTTTTAACTATGTTAATTTTCGGCAAATAACGTTAAAATTCTGGATCACTAAAAAGATGGTTTGACCTTTAAAATGGTCGTTTTGACCGTGACAACCAATTGGCTCCATAGATAAAAGTTCTAACGGACGTCCACAGTAATTTTCAACAAAAATGACATCGAAATTCAGTATTCAAACTCGAAATCCTTAACCGAGAATAGAGTAATCCCATTTATTAGCAGACTAATTTTTGTTATTCAAATCTGGCCGTTGAAGAAGGGGGAAAAAGGGCATGCCCTTATCTACTTATATTGGCCACAACTAAACTAGTTATATCTCCAAAAAAAAAAAAAAAAAACTATAGAGATGGCTTTCTCTGCTGCATTTTCACACACCTCCTTCATATATTCATCATCTTTTTCACAAACAAGAAAAAATAGGATTAATTATAGCCCTTTTGTTATTAAAGCAGAAAATAGTTCATCTGAACCACAAGAAAATAATGAGAAGCCAAAATCTCAAGCAGCAGCAGCAACAACAACTTCTTCTAGTACAACAGCCACCGCAACAAAGCCTAAAAAACCGGTTTATTCTAGTGAGTAGTACTATTTCATGAAAATGTCTCAAATTTCACTAATTTTTTGTTTATAGAAGTTTAGCTTTTTTGTTTTGGTTGGCAGTGAAGAAAGGTCAGATAGTCAGGGTGGAAAAGGAGAAGTATCTGAATAGCATCAATGTGAGTTTTGTTTTTTTTTGCTACTTCACGAGGTAATGATAAGGTTTATGTACACTCTACCTTCTCAGACCTATTTAGTGGGACTTCTTTAATAAAGATATATATACTATAATTTTTTACCAATCAGCATTGTATCCTCTACATGCTTATGAATGATGATAATAATCTGAATTGGAAGTTGTGGACACCCTTGCACTGGAATTTGACTGTATATTTTTGTATAAATTTCTTCAGTATTTGTCTGTTGATCATCCACCTTATTACAAAGGTCTGGACTACATATATGAAGACCGTGGTGAGGTACCATTTTCTTATTTCTCTATAGATCATGTCAAAAGGGATAACAAAATACAATTTGGAACAACATGTTATTTATAAAATAAACTAATCATATATCTGTTTAGGTATTGGATATTCGTATATTCGAGACAGGAGAATATGCACTTGTAAGTATATTTTTTTCGAAATTCAATTTATTATATCAAAACACACCTCGAAACATAAATTTCACTGAATATATAAAGAGATCAAAGTTGAGAGTTTACCTATGCTGCAGATTGGATGGATCGGAATACCAACTGCACCAGCTTGGCTTCCAACAGAGATGCTAATTAAGGTAATTAGCCTTTTGAAATCATTCAAAATACTAAAGCAGCAATTTGCATCATTTCATGAGTACCTTTTATGGTACACTATTAAAAAAACCTCCTTGCACTTCAAATGAGAATCTCTGGTGAAAATTATTTTGGACAAACTCATAGCAATTAACTGCACGGAGGTTTGGGGAATGGACCGGTGGGTTGCTTATATGAACTTAAGCAATCCTCCCAAGTATCCGGAATGGACTGGTGGTTTGCTTATATGAACTTAAGCAATCCTCCCAAGTATCGTATCTTTATTTGATGATACAGTTTCCACCTTGCTAAAAAGCAAGTGGTCTGTTGCGTAATCACACATTCCCTAACCAATAACAAATTTTGCAGTCTGATAAGCTGGATTACGAGAGAATATAGTGGCGAGTCCACAGTTACAGACCAGTACATGCCAGACGAGTAAATCAAAGTGGAGCATCAGATTGACCGCTGCTCATCAGAGATGAAGAGAGATGAGATGGACACACCTCCAGAATTTACTTATTGCTAAATATATTATTATTCCTTAAAGATCACTCAATCAGCTTCTCAGTTGACACTAAATAATCGTTAAATTGATTCTTAAGAAGCTTAATATAACAATCCTGGACTATTCAGTAGGTAAAAGACAGCTTCCAGTAACAATCAAGAGACGTTCTAGATCAACTGAAATATAAATAAACAGCAACATACCCAATGTAATCCCACAAGTGGGGTCTGGGAAGGATAGAACTGAAATATGATATCAGTTAAACACAAAATACCTTCCATATTGAATAGAATGGAGTCGGTTTATAAATGAATATCGAAATGTACGTCTCAATGTACCATTAATTTTTTCATAAAATTATAGTGTACACACAATATACAGTAGGCAGGTAACTGGAAAGTCTCAGTGTACAGCAGCCTGTAAAAAGGGAAGGTGAAGAACAGGTGGTATGGAGTATAAGTTATCTGTATTTTTTTCTGTAAACAATGCTGTACTTGGTATCAATATCTGAAAGCGATGAGGGTGGAGAATGAAATGAAGAAATTAATGAAGAAATGATGCCAGGAAAAATCAGAACTTACAGCCTTCTCCTAGCACGCTTAGTAGCATTCATAAGCTCTGTCAACGAAGCAAGGGGTCGGGGCACTGGTACATGCATAGACCGGTATAATTTCCGCAAACTTGGGTTATAACTGTTTGACAATCCAACCGCTGACTCAAAAATACAATTCTCTGTTTTTCTGTGCAACAAGCTCTCTTTACTCCTGATGTCTGAACTTTCACTTACTGCCAAGGTCTTACCAGTGTCCACCACAACTTCTTCCTGCTTAAATGAAATAGCCTCTAACTTGTCGGAACATCTGATTACAGCATTTTCATCTGGAAGTATAGGCTCCTTCTCTTCATGTTTGAAACAAGAACCATTGAGCCCAAGCCTCGCCCTACCAAATAATGTTACTGGGGCTGTTTTGCTTGGAGGAGACAGATATGACTGCCTACAATTGCTAAAAGATGATGTCATCGACTTGGAGTGTCCGGTACAATCTTGAGCATTGCTCTTGACCATAGGTGAACTTGAAATCTCAACCACATCTGGAGGTGTTTCTGCATCAACTTCAGATTCCTCGTTCATACTGAACCCCAAAAGTTGCCAGAAAGGGTCATCAAAATTCCGATGTTGATTAAAAAGACGCTTCACATAGTTCAGCTCCAGAGCCTTACAACTAGGTGTTGTAGAGATGACCCACCTAGGTGCAAGAAGTTGCAAAGCCCACTCCAGTTCTTCCTTTGATGAGTGTATGGAGTAACAAATGTGCCAGACACCGAATATATCTCTCACTGGTTGATCACATCTTCCTTTTTTTCGACTTTCAATATCCGAAATACCATCATCGCATACATACCACTGTGCTGATGCTCGAATAATTAGAGGCTCATGCTGAGAATCAGACCGAGCCTTTGCAATCTTGGCTTCTGCTCTTTGGTACAGTTTTGGAAACCCATCAAACAGTTGAAAACGAGAAGATGAGTCTTCAGACAGTATTTCAGGCACCATTAGTTCCAAAGCCTGAAAGCATTCTGGAGTTTTAGCTTTATCGACGTATATCTTGCAACCAAATGTCTGTGAAACATGCACGAGTATCTCCTCGTGGCCAAGAAGATCACATGTCAGATAGACTGTAGGAGCTTGAGGGTGCTTCCATATGCAATTGATTATCTGTTTGTTTGGAAAAACAATTTAGTGATGTTAAATATATTTATCAATCAAATGAATGAAAGAAAGAAAAAAGGTCCTATGGCACATAGAATAAGCATTGAAGACCGCAAACAGAGGAACAATTCATTTAGGAGCTAAAACCTATTGTTGTATTTGATAAGCATGATAATAGAGCAAGAAACTTGATTGAAGTAAGAATTAGTAGATGATTAAGGCGAGCTTTCTCTAGCAATTGTTTTGAACCCAGTGGAACTTTGATAAGCTCAACTATTCTGTATCTCTGGCTTGAATGTACATCTTTCCTTTTTAATTCCTTCCAAAATGGTGTCTATTCCAAAGAAGTCCTTTCTCATCCCAATTCTCTATCCAGTTAAGCATGGATCTTCAACAATGTATGGCAAGATATCTATTATTAGAACAAACCTTAATAGAAAAACAGACAGTGGACCAAGATACATTTTTTTCTGCCAAGCAAAATTCTAAACGGCCTGATCAAGACTGGTGCTTGATGTCTCTTAAGAAAAAAACACTGTTGAGAGCAGTCCAAGTTGTGGGTTTATGAATTTTATAAACCTTTCATTTAGAAGGAAAAAAGAATGCTTACGACAGCATACTCAGTTTCTTCACCAATTGTAAGCCATACGTAAAATGAGAGTGTGAACTAAATTTATCAACAAAGGAGACTGTAAACGATTCTTTATTGATACTTGAGAACCATAAGCTCACAACTTCTATAGTCTTCTCACTACTCACCGTGATTCACACCACCCAGGCAGCAACCTGCACAACTTGTGCAGGTAACATTTCAAATACATTGGCCTTTCGGAGGACACACTATAGCACAGTATACATGTCTTCAATACAAACAAAAGAGTGTTGTATACAGAAATCCTGAACTTCCTCGTGTCATTTTTAAGTATCTAGCTGCTTTTGTTCTGCTTCATTGGGGATAAACTCAGGGTCACACCACTTATCTGCCCTATGAGCTTCAGTGAAGTTGGATACCGAGTTATAAGACTTAGCAAGGACAAGCACTATCTAGATCCAGTGACAGGACTTCATTTATAGACTTGATTTGTATAGGGTGAATTGAATCAAATCATGGAACACAACACTCAACACAAGAAGCATCTGACAACTAATTTCCCACCAGTAAAACAAGCTTTTCTCTACCATTCAGTAAAACCAAATTCTAGAGTTTTTACCAAACAAAGAAACAGTTGGTTTCACCAGTTATTACCTCAGTAATTTTAACAAAATTAACAGTTGAAAGATTCTGCTGTGCTTATGGCTCTTGATTTCACAAGAATGGATATTCTTTTTTTCTGGATAAAAATATGGCTCATGATTTTACAAGAATGAGTGTTAGAACCTGTTGCATCGCTGACTGCCTGCTGGGCATCTTCAATGGAGACTGACCAAATGTGCAATCAAGGAAAATGCAATCAATCTGACACTTCGGTTCTTTTCCTGGGGTGCCCACATACTTTAGGGGTAATTGTTGCAAGCACTCAATCGTGAGTCTGCAATCTCCTGTATGTAGGAGATTCCCAAATTTGCCTTCATACAAGAACATTAGAGCTCCTGCAAGTTGTTAACATAATGCCAAACGTTTATCGCTGTAACCCTGTAACAACAAATGTACTATAGAAGAACAGAATGCAAGATGAGAAACAAAACCATCAAATTGAAGCTAGGTGTGCCCAAGATACAATCTTTAAGGCATTATTTTCCCCTAATCATCCAGAGTTTGCATTTTTGACTATAAGAACACCTAGGTATACAACAGAACCTCTTAAAAAATAAACATAAAAAAAGTAAAGAAAAGAGCAGCAGATTGCACTTAAATAGGTAGACTCTAATAAGCCTAGAACCTTATATCACAGTCTTGTGTTTTGGTACTGCGAAAGATTAGCAAAAAGTTGCAATTTTCCATGAAAACTCACTAACTTAAAGGATTGATGCTCTTTCTTAGCATCACTTTGATGCCCATCCAAAAACATATGAGATTTTTGCAAGTAGACAGCATCACTTTAGGTTCCGACAAGAGAGACAGATAAAAAACAACAAAAGATCCCCGTGGGATGAATAAGATAGAAAAATAAAAAACCCACACAATAGTATGTAAGCACTAGTCACCTAGCTCATAGATAGGACTGCTGCATAAGAGCAGTGAGCAGCCAAATACCGACCTAACTAATGTAAAACAAATCCGTCATGGACGAAGAAAGGGGGTCGCATCAAGTTTTCCCCACCTCGTAAAAATGAAATGAGGTGATTGCCTTTTTTTTATCAGGCAAAGTGGATCTCATTGAACTTGCATCCAGTACATGCATTCAGGGTACAGAAAATAAGAGTAGTTCCTGTACAATTGACACATACCTCCTATAAAAAATGAAATGAGGTGGTCACCACCGTGACACAACTTCCGCAACTTGATACTCAACAATCTACACAGTGTCAGTACACCAAGTCTGAGAAATGTCAGATAAGTGAGCAGGGAAAACACATGAACAAACAAGTGGACGCAAAGTGGTGGGTGCCACTGCCACCATTACACTTTCATGGTAAAAAAAAAGCAGGTTAAACCAGGAGGTCTAGGTTTCAAATATGGACCTCATGTTCAAATCTCACAAAGGCAAAACAAACCAGTTGAATTCTTTCCATCTATCCAAGCACAGGTGGACGGAGTTACCAGTAATTGTATTGGTGGACATAGTAAGTACCTTGCGGAAAATTCAAGGTGTGCACAAGCTGGGCCAGAAACCACGATTATTTAAGAAAAAAAGTTACTGCAAACTCTCTTACTCAATTATCTCATTAAAATATCAGTTGGTCCTATTTGTAGACTAACAAAGGCATCTTTCCAAGAGGTTGCCTTTCAATAGCGTATTCTTGCATGAAGAGTCACGAATTTTCAAACAAAACACTATTTCACACAATAACATGGCCTTCCCGAAGAGATAGGGGACTAGCATTGGTGAAATTTGTTAACTACAACAACAAAATGTGCCTGAATTTAATATAAGACAGAGTGTGCATTCCAACTAATGAGAAACTCCTAGTAATGAACAACACAAACAATTTATCATAATGAACAAAATATGAATAGAACAGAACTTCTGGAAAAAAAATATAACTAGCATGAATTGTCTGAGCTCAAAAAGCTACTGGAAAACAGAAATAAGAAAAACGGAAAAAAAGAAAGATCAAAGTCCTCACTTCAAATTCATATACACACCTGGGCAATGATTGGCATCAAGGGCAGTAACCGTGAAATCACCATCAGGGTCGTTGATCACTATACATTGCCCAACCTCAATACCCACAAAAAATGATCCATCAAGCTGCCCAAAACACACAACATTTCAACATTTCCAGACCACATTGAGAAAACAAAAAAAATAACAGGTCATAGAGAATACATTAACAGGTAACAGACAAAAGAACCAAACTCAAATTCCATCAACAAAAACATACAGGTCATATCCATTACTCCCTCTAATACAAGATTACAAGCTATTGAGTCATCACAAGTATACTAATCATAAGAAACATTTGTATTCTAAAATCGCGTAAATTTATGTTCTGAACTTCTAGCTTTATTGCTCATCTTACAGAAAAACACATGTGAATAGTACAACTTCCATATTATTCCTTCAATTTGGCTTGATTCAAGTCTCAACACTAAGTAATACAACAATTACTACTCCCTCAACCACATAAATCAGATTTATCGCAATCACATAAATTGAGACAAAACGAGAAAAACAAATTTCAAGGAAAATAAAAAACGAATTACCTGAGGAAAATGCTGTAGAACAAGAGTTCTGGTAAGACGGGAACAATAAATTGGATATGAACCATAAATACAGATCCCTTGAGTGTGATCCTTATGAGCATGTGTTAAGAAATGATGCCTCTTTCTTCTCGACTTCGAACTCCATGTATCTACTGAAAATGGCAGCCCTTTAAGCATCTCAATCGGCATTTTCACTCTCGAGGTTGAAGATGAAGATTTTGAGAGGGAAATTATTCAATTCAACATCTAAAAATTGAGATTCAAAATGGGAAAATTGCGAAACACGATTCGTACGGAGTGATCCTGTGTGCTAAGGTTTAATTTATGGTATTGTAGACCGCCAATTTGATTACATGTGACCGTTTCTTTTGACGGAGTCGTTTAAATAATGTGAAATATTAATCTAGTCCTCAAAGTTTGAGATAATTGCATAATTTCCCTCAAAACTTTTTATGAATATGAAATTTAAGTGTGTATCATTCGAAATCGAAAATAAATATTAAGTATCAGTCAGCGTACTTATATATATATATATACACACACGTTATTGTGTATCAATTGATTCGTCAAGAGTTAGCCCACTATCATTAGTTTTTTAATATGACATGAGAAAATTTAAACACGACACTTGCTCTTATAAATTATAAGAGCATAATTTGTAAAGGAATATAATTAATTACATAAACAAACAAATGAACACCTAATCCATGAACTAACATATATGACGTTTAATCTCAACGATAACTTCAATTTTTTTAAAAATACAAATTAAAGAATGATGTACAATTAAGCCATGATTGGAACAACTATACAAAAATATATGTAGACTTAAAAATGATATACAACCAAATAGAGACAACTAAACAAAAAGTGTTTTAATCAACTAGTAGGCGAATTTGGGAAATGGGACTATTATATTAAAAAATTAAAAAAATAGTAAGATAGGAACCACAATGTGGCACCCTTAATTATTTTTTTTTTATCATTAATAATTCCATCTAGAAATAGTTTTGAAAATTCAAGAACAAAATTTGAAAAAGGAAAAAGTCAATGAAAGATGGACCTAAGAAAGAATTAACTCCACCACCAATAACCTTATATTTTAATGAATCATAAAAACTTTTTTTTAAGCACGAGTTCAGATTAATCGAGAATTTAATGTGAATATCAAATAGATGATAAGAAACCAAAAAGGGAAAGAGAACACATTATCGTCATCCGATTAAGTCGAGTCTATTTACCAAGTCTACCAAATAAAAGATAACAGAAGGTCAGCGTTGCCTTGCACAAGAGGTGCCAAATCACTTCGATTTCGTCAAATCTAATGATATGTTTTGGTGATGTTACCTACCAAATGAAAGGCTTGCTAGGTGATTAATAATGCAAGAGAAACACGGTATTCATTTCTCCGTGAATATTCATAGCTAAGTCTACTATAAGAGCGCTATGAAACAATTTAATCAAGTGATCAATCTTGCATTTACATTGAGAATGAAGTACATTTTACAGATCTTATATTCAAGAAAATGCAATTCCCTTCATCATGCAACCAAAAACCCCAGGTCACCCAAAATTTCTCTTGATGATAATGAACACATCAAACAGAAACGAATAGCTTAGAAGGAGACATAGTTTCTGCAATTCATTTCCTAGAAGGGGACCGACCACGCGTGGTGCAATGCAAGTAAAGAAAACTTTCACCTCATACATCACATGTTACTAAAGAATGGGTCTTGTTTTGGGGGATCTAGATGGCGTCTGAGTTCTAAAGTGAGGGATTTCGAGCCATGGCTCAAGTGTGATTCTTGTGCTGGGCCTTGTTTGAAACATTGAGTAATCATTTGCCTCGTATCCACTCTGGCCCCCGATGCCATAAGATGAGTGAGGAGGAGAAAGATAACAGCTTTTACGGGCAGGTTCATACTGTCTTAATGGGCTAGATGTGGGGGATACCGGTAAAGATGTTATGGCTTTTACATTTTCCCTGTGGATGTCGAGAAAAGAACAGTTAGATACATCTGTCCTCCGGCATGAGTAGAAAACAGACTAAAAAGTAGATACATTAAGGTAAAAACGCTTATCACCTTGCGCAGATCAATGGTCTAGAGACTGTGATCACCGGATGGGATGCATAGTTTCCTTCAGCGGGGGAAATATTCCTTCCCGGAGAAATAGTTCTTCCACCAGGATGGAGCTCCAACACTGGCTGTAAAAAAAACAAATTGAAAAGAGATTTTCAGAGGGATATGGAAAGCATAAATGATCAGTTCCAAAAATCTTTATCCCAAGTGCCTCCACGTCCTTCGTGGTGTTATAACATTGATGGATGAACTACCCAAGTATTGTTGCTAAGCTTTTCTACCCGTCCCATTCTCATCAGAGTTGTTTTAATAATTTTTGAAAATGTTGGATTTGATCTGGCAAAGGTTCAAATGAGTATTTGGTTCAATCAGCTAATTTGCACATTTTCGTGATTGTCCATGTTAAGTCAAGTAAACAAAGCCACATGCTGTTGCATTAAGCATCTTCAAGAGCTATTTCTGTATAATGGGAGCATGATTCTATTACCTAGGCGAATTCCTTTGCACAAAATGTTGCTCAGGAGAACTAGTCCTTCGTGAACTGTGGCTATAAGCTTAAACGTCTAAAGATATTTAGTGGCCATAGTAGGGGTCAGCAAATGGTTAGACAAGCTGCGAACTGGAATAGAAAATGGCCTACAGCATCTGCTAAAGCGTATGTTAACCCAATAGTGATTAAGCTGGAGTTGATTTAACACTGAAGAGTAAACCATACAAACTAGAGCACCCAGTCCAAGGGTAGAAAGGCTAGATTGATTGGATAAACCGTCAATTAGCTCATACTAATATTTAAGACATATTACACATAATTATTGGGTAAAGTTGTTGACATAACTCACAAGGTTATATTCCATCTCTTCTTATAATTGCTCTAAGTTAGAAACTTACAAGGAACACGTATACAGGTTTTGATTACCAAGTAACATCTGTTATTGTAAAACCATTGTTTCATATGAATACACCTCCCAACTGAACACTGTGAAGAAAAAAATTTCAGGGCCTCGTCTGGATACGAGCTACAACACATGTATATACGGTTTTGATTCCAACAACAACGTACCAGGGAATTCCGACAAGTGGATCTGGGGAGGGTGGAGTGTAAGAAAAAATAGATCGAAAAAATCAGAAGTGAAGAAATCATGACAAAATACTACAAAAATCATCACAAATCATTCCGAAAAAAGAACAATAACTACAAGAAAATAAGTGTGATAATTGATGTATAAGAGACTGTAGATAGTAACAGAAATTTAAGGATAAGAAACTACAGGAGAAATACTACAACCAGTATGTATAGGGTACAGAATAGAGTAAGATTGTGAAAAGGACATATACCCCGTTAAGGCTCAGCTGATATCTTCTACTTAGAAATCATTTCTATTCTAATTTGTACAACTTTTTAATTGTTACTCATGATCGAGCTAAATTTACAAAATTCACCAAGAAAGTACGACAACACTAACTACATCTCAGTCCTACACAAGTTGGGGTCAGCTATATGAATCCTCACTGACCATGTTACATGAACTAACATGAACCACCAGATCATAATTTCAGAGAGCTACATTCTCTAAACACAAAAGCTACAAACTAATGGTCCTTTGTAAGGCCCACTTTGCACTTTTACCAGATGGATCTGATTTGACATGCTTATTCGGGATGGACACTAGTATGCAGCTAAGATCAAATTGCAGATACTGATCCACAGAAATGACTTGAAATCAGAAAAGCAATTAGTTATAGTTTAATGAATTCCTAATCAACATTTAATCAGATTTCACAGTTATTAATAAGAATTGGCATGTCCCTAGTGACAGACAAGTGGAAGAAGGTGCCACATCTCTCTAGAAAGGATAACTTACACTTAAGCACTTCGCTATCTCTTGCTAATTATTAAGTTCCTTTCTTGATGTTTACTCAAATTTCGAACTCAGTGATTTCTAGTTTGTTCAGAGAGTAATTTCACTTTTTCCAAGACAATTCATTATAGTTTTTCCAAAGGAAAAAGAAGTAAAAGACTCCATCAGACAAATGAAAAATCTCAAAATCTTTACCGGTGTCCGGCTTCCATCAAAGGAACGAAGATATGATTCTTTGGTTACACCGACATGAGCAACTTTTGCTGTACTTTGGTTTTTAACAAAAGGGTGCTCTAGTAGTTTAGAAGCTGTAGGTCGTAGGGACGGCTCCCGCTGCAAGCATGACCTTATAAAGCTTTTTGCATCATTAGAAAGGTGTTCTGGAATTTCAGGAAAGTCTTTGCTGTTTCCAATTTTAAATATGGCGGCAACCTGTTCCATAGAGAGCAATCAAAGACACTTAGGTTTGAGTTCTTTGATGATGGCCTGAGTAGAGATGATCGGTAAATCCATTTATCAAATATTCCGATATCTTACCCCTTCATACTGGCTCCAAGGTGGCTTTGAAGTTGCCATTTCAAGAATTGTACATCCCAAACTCCAAATATCCACTGCAAGGCCGTAGCCGCTTGTATTCATTACCACCTGATAATATCAGAGGAATGGAATAACTATAAGTCTTTGCTAAAAGTGATGGACACTGACGAGAGGGTATGCAGAAACGGGAAGGAGGCATACCTCAGGAGCCATCCAATAAGGACTTCCTTTGAAAGAGAGCACTGACGCGCACGAAGTTATCTGCTCCAAGGTAATATAAATGTTAATGCATGGATCAATTGCTGAAAGAAAATGTTCTAAAAAATTCAAACGCCTTTTCTTTTAACAGCACTTTAAGAGAAGCAAAAAAACAAACACAAAAAATGAAACGAAAACTTCATCTTTTGCTTGGCTACCACATCTGTTGGTTCTATAAGAAGGGCTAAATTCATTCATTCAAATAACTAATAAAGTACCAAAATGACAAGTTTAGAGTTCTTCAATTATATAGCAAGTATAACATACACCAACAGTCAATCAAATTCCCGCTATTCTTGTGTGCAAATAAAGTCAAAGGCAAAGCTTTGGAATTAGTTCTATGACACCTTTCAGTAAAAAGTGGTAAAGAAATAAATTTATGATTTTGCTGCTACTTACATGCTTTGCCATGCCAAAATCAGCTAGCTTGATTTCACCATTAGGATCTACTAGTATATTGGCTCCTTTTATATCCCTGAAAAGAAAATATTGACATTTGAATCCCGCAGAATAGCTGAGTCACAAATACTCGAATCATAAAGACACACCTGTGAACTGTATTCCTAGCATGTAAAAAGGAAAGGCCAGAAAGGATCTGTCTTGTGTAGTTTTGTATAACTGGCTCCCTAAAAGGCCCATATTCCTGCAACAGTTTATGTATAGAACCCCCAGAAACGTACTCCAAGTAAACTGATAGAGTTTCTTCATCCTGCGGAATAATTAAAAGGCAACCGTTGTTAACCAAATGGGAAGATTATATTTCTGTTCTACAAAGCAACTAGGTTACAAAAGAACAAATTAATATAATCAACATATTTGCCTAAGTTGTGTAAATATCAGAATGAATATATATAATTATGCACATCCAACTAAAGCATATAGTCATACCAGTTCACTTCCATGATATCGAACAATATTTGGATGTGTCAAGTTACTGAGTAAAATGATTTCCTGTACATAAGATGAAATCAGTCAGGTATTGAATGCAAAATTGAAAAGGGAGATATCAAACTAAAGACACAAGATTACAGAACGAAGTTTATCGCAGACTTTGAAAGGAGCTAAATTAATAATTAACAGAAATACACTGAAAGAGTAATAAAAGAGACCTGATTCAGTTGCTTAAGACACTCTTTGGATGTTTGATCATCTGAAACCACCTTGACTTCTTTTATCGCACACATTTGTCCATTCTCCCTGTTCATATTGAAGACCACCAGTTAATCACTATGTAACTATGTCCACCGTGAACTATTTGCCACACGGTCTTCCGTAAACCAATTCAAAATGAGCATAAGATGACCTATACTAAAGCCATGATGCTCCTGAACCTAGTTAGAACCCAAACGTCATTGATCGAAAAAAAGCTGGAAGGCTCACAAACCTGTTGAATCCAAGATACACATGACCAAACGTGCCTCTTCCTAGGAGCCTGCCTTTCTTCCATTTTGACATATTAACGTTTGCGCCTTCAGCCACAACACAAGGTCTTGGGTTTGGCAAAGCAGAAGGACTGGGTGGAGAACCGGGTGGAAGGGGCAGCTGATGACATTCACTCCTTACATCATCCAACTTGCCCGTTGAAGAGTCCAGATTTAAACTCGAAAACCGAGGATGTAAAGGTGATGATGTGGTAGTTGTCCCTCTGGAACGAACTGGGCTTCGTGACAGTGGGCTCAACCTATTATCTCCAAGTCCTCTGGCAACAAGCAGAAGTGTCCCCACAGTTAGGATAGTACAATGAATGAATTACATTTAAAAGAAGGTACTTGTAACTCATGCATCTTGTGTATTCCGTGAAAAATAAAAAGAAAGGAAGGTAACGTACAATTATACCATGTATAAAGAATTTTCTCTGAGTTTTCCTAATTGAGCCTCCTGAAGATCAGTAATTGAACTATAGACACAGAACAATAGAAACAAGTGCAAACTCAAGAAATCAACATAATTTCTCAGGTTTAGCATTTTGGTGTATTTCGGGTAAACCAAAATGTGAAGTAAGTGATTCACGGACTCATTAATCAGATGTTCGATTTAATATGCATAATCCACCAAGAGCTACCTGGAGAAACAAAACTATAAACTAATTGAACTTCTTCTTTTTTTTATAACCATGGTGTACCAGCCAGATTGTGCACACAAACCCTAATTTCACGGGATACCTGCCACCTCTCACCGGCAACAAGGGCCAAGTAACAACCTTTTAACACACAAAAAAAAAAACATTTAATCAAGGTGCAATAGCTGCACCAATAAAGCCTCTCTAGCTTATCAATGCACATTCAATTTGTGGATCACAATCCAATCCAATCAACAAAAAAACTAATTTTGAATAACAAACCACAAGCGTCCGGGGCTCACAAATTCCACGAGACACCTGCCGCCTTCCACTGGTAACAACTTTCTCAACACAAAAAAGCTCCTTTTATCAAGGTGCAACAACTGAACCAATATAGCCTTTCTAGCTAATCAACATACATTCAACTTATGGATCACAATCCAATCCAATCAACAAAAGATCTCATTTTTACAACAAGTAAATTCAAAGTCAACCAACACCAATAACCATAACAAAACCTCACAAATCCCAAAAAGAATGAACAAAATCAAACATCAAATCATATAAAGAAAGAAACTTTATAATCAGAAATCAACCAACACCAACCTGAAAGTATCCAACTGAGCTTGATCAGTATTTACAGGACCACCGCCATCAGATGACCCAGATGAGCTAGTACTGGAAACTGAAACCGACCCACATCCTAAAACAACCCCATGATCATTTCCCAGTGAAGAAACAGAAGGCATAGGCAAAGGATGAGCTTTCTCCAAAGAAGAACCTGAATCAAACCCAGAAAACCCAGAACCAGAACCACTAAAATCTTTACTGGTTCTTGGTGAATTTCTACTAAGTAACTCATCAAAACTTCTGGGTTTTACATACTTCTCCCTTTCTTTCTCTTTAGCTTGCAGGTCTTTGTTCTTGGTGGATTTTTTCCCCCACCAAGCAGGCATTTTTTTTTTCCTCTGAACTAATTCAGTGATCACCACAAGTGAGTCAAAAATGAGTGAAATCTGTAGATTCTTGGTTTGCTACAGTCAGAAAAAAGAGAATTAATTTGGGATTTTCAAGATTATTATTTTTCTTTTAGGTGAAGGGGGATGTATCGATGTAGCTGACGAAGAAAACTTTGAGAAGGAAATAGGAAGGTAGATAGATAGAAGGAAACAGGGGCCTGCCAAGTTGGTTGTACGTGTTTTGCGCTTTGTACCCCCTAATCTATATACTATATGTCAATTTATACTAAAAATATATCTCGTCTCGATAAATAAAGTGTCTCGTATTTATATTAAAGTTATTTTTAAAAAAAAAAATAAATGATACGAAAGATGATATAGGACGGCGAATAGAATTTTATTCACCTACGAGAACAAACACTGAATGTGACTGTCACAAACAATGTAAAAAATAAAAGTTCATAAGATGATAACACTTCAAGTGATAAAGATGAAATTTTGCTTAAACAAATACTACTAAATAGTGTGATATAATATGGAAAAAAAAAGTAAGAATCCTATAAATTTTACATTGCTATGAATTAATTAACTATTTGTTCTCAATTTGTGGTATATATTTTAACATTCGAATAATATGAAATATAATATATATTTAGTATATGATAGTGTAAAGAATTTGATCTCTAATGACCAAATTTGTTTTTGATAATGTTAATATTAATTTATTTATTAAATGAGGAGGGTAGTTTGTTATACATTTTTCTTATTTATTTGAAATTTGGAAAGTTATTTATTGGTTTCTATAATTAACTTAATTACTAAAATACTCTATTCTCAATTTGGTATTAAAGTGATGAAAACAATCTCTTAACTTTGTTAAAATCAACAATTTTTTTCACAGACAAACACTGAATATGATTTCCATGTAATCTTATGTAAAATATCGAACAACCCAAAAAAATAAGTTTAGAAAATGTAGTATGATAAATAATGAAGGAAAGTAAAAATCCTATAATTTTTACATTTATACAATGAACACATCATTACACGTTCTCAATTACGATGTAGGTTTTAATATTTGAATGATATGAAATGTACTTATATGTGATAGAGCAAAGAATTTGATTTAATGAATAATTTTATTTTGAGAACGTTAATGTTGACTTATTTTTGTTATAATTAAGGAAGATACTTATCATAAATACTACTTATTTGAAATTTGATAGTTATTTACTAGATTACTAGAACTGATTTGAGTACCAAAGTGTTCTATCCCTAATTGGCATTAAAAGTTATGAAAATACTCCTTTAATTCAGTTGGAACCAATAAATTTATTCATGGACTAAAACGAACACTAAATATGACTATCAGGTATACTGTCGAACAACACAAATGATAAAGAACAAAACCTGCTAAAAATATGATTCATATACATAAACAAAAGTATAACGACGACTTTAAATGCAGTTATTTCTTTCTGCGTTATCACAACAAATATTTAATCACTTTTCATTTATAACTGTTTGTATTTATTTTCTCACAAGATCAATCAAAGAGTGATAGACTCTTCTTTCTCTTCAGGGATGAACTACATTTTTCGCCTCTTAAATGATCATATCCTGTCAACACGAAAAACTCAGAAACCACCGAGACGTGTTACGTGATGAATAAGACACGAATAAGACACTTCTACTTCATTCTTTACATTTATTTCTAGATTTAAACTCTAAGAATAAAGAATTCATTATGTACAATGTGAAAATCGAATTACTTGTATTTATAAACTAACAAAGCTATATATATATGTGTGTGCGCGCGCGCGCGCGTGTGCGTGTGTGTTTTAAAAAAAAAAGTAAAAATAAAAATAAAAAAAAATTACAGTTAAATGATCAATATTTCTTCATTATTAATTTAACGTTTGTCATTCAAGTTCTACTAATTATGAAATCTTATTTATTAGAAAGTGATTTACATCAAATTTAACCAGATTCTAATACGGATATGTAACAAGTTATATGGATGAAAAATGCAAAAGAGAAGGTAAATGAGGGATGAAAATGAAAAAAATTTAACTATCCGTTCTCAATTTATGATATATATTTTAACATTCGAATGATATGAAAGATGGTATATATTTAATATATGATAGTGCAGAAAATTTGATTTGATAAATAAATTTATTTTGATAAAGTTAATATTGACTTATTTGTTAAATGAGGAAGGTAGTTTGTTACAATTTTTTTTCTTATTTATTTGAAATTTGAAAAGTTATTTATTGATTAATACAATTATTTGAATATAAAAATTTTTTATTCGTAATTTAGTATTAAAGTGATGATAATAATCTCTTAACTCTGTTAAAACAAGTAAATTTATTTACAGACAAATACAGAATATTTATTTTCTTACGGGATCAATTAGAGAGTAATGAACTCTTCTTTGTCTTCACGGATGAACTATATTTTTCGCCTCTTAAGTGATCACATCCTGTCAACACGAAAAAATCAGAAACCACCGAGGCGTGTGACGTGATGAATAACAACAGTTCTACTTCATCCTTTACCTTTATTTTTGGATTCAAACTCTAAAAATGAAGAAATTCATTGTATAAAATGTGAGAATCGAATTATTTGAATCAATAAACTGGCGAAGCTAGTTTTTGTGTGTGTATGTGCGCATGCATGCGTACGTGCGTGTATGTGCGAAAAAGTGTAAAATTCAAAATCAATAAAAATTGCAGTTAAATGATCAATATTTCTTCATTATTAATTTAATGTTTGCCACTTAAGTTCTACTAATTACGGAATCTTGTTTAATATTAGAAAGTGATTTACATCATATTTAACTACATTGAAATACGAATACGTAACAAATTATATGGATGAAAAGTGTCAAAAAGAAGAAAAATGAGAGATCAAGATGAGAAAAAAAGTAACTATTTGTTCTTAATTTATGATATTATTTTAACATTCGAATGATATGAATGATGGTATATATTTAATATATGATGGTGCAAAGAATTCGATCTAATGAACAAATTTGTTTTGATATTGTTAATATTGACTTATTTGTTAAATGAGGAAGGTAGTTTTTTTACAAATTTTTCTTATTTATTTGAAATTTGGAAAGTCATTTATTGATTACTAGAATTAACTTGATTATCAAAATAATCTATTCCTAATTTAGTATTAAAGTGATAAAAATAATCTCTTAATTATGTTAAAATTATTAAATTTTTTCACAGACAAACTGAATAACTATCACGTAATCTGATTTAAATATTGAACAACACAAAAGATAAAAATTTAAAAGTATGATCATGCATTTTAAGTAATGAAAATAGAATTTTTTCTTAAGCAAATACTACTTAGTGTAATATAACAATGTAGGAAAGTATAAATTCTGTAGTTTTTACATTAATACAATTAACACATTATTATAAGTTTTCAAATTACAATATAGATATATATTAGAATAATATGAAATGTACTTAATATGTTAATATGTGATAGTGCAAAGAATTTGATTTAATGAACAATTTTATTTTGAGAACGTTAATGTTGACACAACAAACATCTAATTGCTCTTTTTTTTTTTTTTTGCAACTGTTTGTATTTGTTTTCTTACAGGATCAATCAAAGAGTGATGAACTCGTGTTCATCTTCATGGATGAACTACATTTTTTTGCCTCTTAACTGATAACATCCTGTCAACACGAGAAAATCACAATTTACTAAGATGGGTGACGTGATGAATAACGGCACTTATAATCCATCATTTACCTTTATTTTTGGATTTAAACTCTAAAAATGAAGAAATCCATTATGTCCAATGTGAAAATAACATCCTGTCAACACGAGAAAATCACAAACCACCGAGACGTGTGACGTGATGAATAACGACACTTATAATTCATCCTTTACCTTTATTTTTGTATTTAAATTATAAAATGAAGAAATCCATTATGTCCAATGTGAAAATAACATCCTGTCAACACGAGAAAATCACAAACCATCGAGACGTGTGAAGTGATGAATAACGACACTTATAATTCATCCTTTACCTTTATTTTTGGATTTAAACTATAAAATGAAGAAATCCATTATGTCCAATGTGAAAATAACATCCTGTTAACACGAGAAAATCACAAAACACAGAGACGTGTGACGTGATGAATAACGACACTTATAATCTATCCTTTACCTTTGTTTTTGAATTTAAACTATAAAATGAAGAAATTCATTATGTCCAATGTGAAAATAACATCCTGTCAACACGAGAAAATCACAAACCACCGAGACGTGTGACGTGATGAATAACGACACTTATAATCTATCCTTTACTTTTATTTTTAGATTTAAACTCTAAAAATAAAGAAATCCATTATGTCCAATGTGAAAATTGAATTATTTGAGGATATATATATATATATATATATATATATATATATATATATATATATATATATATATATATGAAAATCAAAAAGTAAAACTAAAAACTAATAAAAATTGTTGTGAAGTGATCAATACCTCTTCATTATTAATTTTATGTTTGACATTTAAGTTCTATTAAATATAAAATATTATTTATTAAAAAGTAATTTACGTTAAATTTAATCAAACTATAATATAAATACGTAAAAAATTATATAGATGAAAAGTGTAAAAAAAAAAAAAGATAAATGAGGGATCAAAATGGAAAAAAAAGAAGAGGGGAGTAGGCAAATGTGGGCCCAAAACTAACAGTGAGGGACAGCTCAGGAATTTTGGAGACGGCAGTCAGTGTTAAATTAAACCGAGTGGATGACGTGGCCTTTTAAAACATTTTATTTATTTTATTTTATTTTTTAAAATTAATTTAATTTAACTTTGTTTATTATATATATATTTTTTTTATGAGTTTACAATAAAGATGGCTTTTTGGAAATATAATTGACTCATCACTCACGTCTTAAATGTGAGCACGTTTGTTTTTAAGAGGAAAATATCTTTAGAATAAAGGTATATTATCTTAAATATTATTTATTGCATTATATTAGGGTGTGTTCTATTGGAATATAAATGTTTTTTTCGAAAAAAAGTTAAGCGATTTTGATTAACTTATATGATTTATATGAGATATTGATTAGAAATTTTCAAATTGAATATCTCAGTAGTTGTTTAATCTTTGAATTAAATATATGTAAAATAACTTATGAAAAAGATTCAACAAATAAAATACAATTCAGATTTATTTTTGAATCAATTTTTTAACAGTTATTTTAGAACCACTTTCAAACAAATCAAAGAATCAATAGTTAATGTATACCTGATAGTTTTTTTTATTTCACTTCAAAATCCCAATTTGAAAGAGAAAAATGGGTAATTTGAAAAATAAAAAGGAGATGAATAAATTATATCAGGAGACACTTTATTTGCTTAAAAAATGATATTTTTAATAATTATTTTAAAGTAAAATGTTCTTAATAACTATGTTATGAATTTTGACTAGTTAGCTAATTTATCTATGACAGTGTTATATAGAGCTAATTCTTTACGAACAATTATATTATATAAACATAATTAAAATTATTTAACATTTTTTTATATATGAAAAAAATAAAATCCTCTTTTTTTTTTCTTCTTAATGTGTTTATCATTTTATATTTTCTTATTGAAAATTATACTTTATCAATAGTGTAGGTAGAGAGGCAGGAGTGTGGGGGATGGAGAGTAGGGACTTTAGAGATGGAAGTGTATTGAAATATGAAAGTACATAATTAATGTGTATTGTCATTTTTTTTTATTATTATTTTTTGATTTTTTATAGAAAATTTTAAATTTTTTTAATTAATTAAATATAAGAAAAATGATAAATGAACTTGAGGCGGTTAGAACTTAGAAGTTATTATACACTTTAAAACTAAACTAAATAATCCAAATAACATTTTCTTTTAAGATAACAAATATATGAGATTCTTTTTTCATTATACTAATAACCCTTTTTTAAAAGTGATTTGTCTAGTTACATCGATTCTAAAGAAAGAAAAAAAAAAAGAATTTGATTACCCTACATATTTTAATTTTTAACATTTCTTTATCTACAAAAAAGAAATTGTGCCATAAAATTATACTAATAAATTTGTAGGGCTCCATATATATGGGGCCTAAAGCCAAAGCTTTATTTGCATTGCAATTCGATAAATAATTTTAAAAAAATCAATCGTCAACTTTTTTCAAATAATGTTAATCAAGTATTTTTAATTAATCGTCAATTTTGAAATTCTTTTTATGATAATCCTATCATAAGATATTTATTACAATTGAAATTATGAAATGAAATCAATATTTTGAATGTGCAATTTCATGTCATGATTTTATATCATGAGATGACATTTTAAATTCCCCAAAAAAAATTGATTTTAAAATTGCATGTCATGTTTTAAAAAATTTAAATATAAAAATTGATCCACAATTTTTTTTATATAAAGAAAACATTTTATATATACAAACCATTTGTTTGGTATGCAAGAAAAATTTATAGGTGATATTATTATTCTTACTAATCTTAAAATTATTTATATAGAATATAACCATTATTCTCACCAACCAAATTTATTATTACTTCAAACCAACACCAACTTTATTTATTACATACCAAACAAATTTATTTATTAACATGATGATATAGTTACTAATGATATTGATCAACAAATAGTTCAGACTAACAATGTTGGTTTATTTATCGATCATGTGACCGAGAAATGCACTCAACGCGTGGATTGACTGATGACCGTCAGGAGAATTATATTAAAAAGTAATTCAAGTTTAATGTTATTTTTTAGGATTTTTTAGTGAACGAAAGTTCATCTAATAAATGTTGTATTATTATTAGAATAGCTTTGTTATAGTGTATTACATTTTTTTATTTATATTTTCTTATTTAGTAATATTTTATAAAGAATTGAGATAATTTTGATGGTTATGAATTTTATGTTGATTAGAAAAAAAAAATACAACTAAAAAATCCAAGTTGCATGTCCAAAGAAAACCTTTAACTTCATCTCATGTTATACATAACATAATTTCAATAGATAGTTTTAAATATATACAATAAAGTAATTATTTTACAATAAATATAACATGCTTCTTTTTAAATAAAAAATAGTCAGAAGTCATAGCAAATATACATTATCTATACAATATCGCTTGCCAAAAGTTGTAGCAAGTAAATACCAACTATACGATATAGCTTAGTGTAGTATATACCAATTATCCAATATCGCTTGCACTGACTATGATACACGCAAAAAGTTAAATATAGCTTAGCTATACATGAAGTATACATGGACTATACATGAAATATACGTTGACTATATGTAAAGTATACACAGACTATTCAATCGCGATAAACTCAAAATCACCTCCAAGTAGTCCCAAATTCTAGATAAAAGCCCCTCTCAATGTTTTGAGTCTTTTGATGCATCAAATTCTTAAATCAAGCAAGCATTGAAACTTTAATGGTTGATTGTTCATGGAAGATGGAGGAAGAAAGTCTGAAACACTACAACAAAAATGATTATGAGTGACAATTAATTCTTAATTGTCGTTAAATATATATTTTTAGCGGCAATTGACACTCTTTGTATATGTCCCTAAAGCTTTGGCGACGTTGGTTCTAATGACACTTTAACTTATCATTGTTAATATTTAACGTCGCTGAAAGTTATTTTTGTTACAGTGAAAGCAGCAACGAGAAATGAAAGGAGGAGGAGGAGGAAGGAAGAAGAAAAGTAGGTTCGGCCAATTTCAATAATTTTAAAATTGGATCAATTTTTTTCTTAAAGCAAATGGTCAATGACCACTTCATCTAATTTCTTATAATTTCCAATCATGACTTCATTTCGCATGACCATACGATTCCTTAAAAAGGTGTAATATTATCTACTTTGGATAAAAGTAGTTCTTTTTTTCTTAATACCTGCATCATTAAAAGTATTCGTACATACCCTATATGTATTCTTAATCTTATCAAATTTCAACTATCAATAGAGACTTTGTTTTGTAATGGGCTACGTGAAATTTAGTTTGAGGGGAGACCCGTGAATCACCATGGTCTTATGTATACGAAAGATAGGATTTTTCGAGTGCCTTCAGTAGCATATTTTCAAATGTAGGATATGTAGTTGATGTCGGATCCACTACAACAAAAATTATCATTAGCGACATTCAATTCTTAATTACCACTAAATATGTATTTTTAACAGCAATTGTCACTCTTTGTATATATCCCTAAAACCTTTAGCGAAATTGGTTCTAATGACACTTAACTAATGCCGATAAAGACTTTAACACTCTTTATTAGTGTCAATATTTAGTGTCGCTAAAAGTTATTCTTATTGTAGTGATCTCTCCGCTTGCGGATGCTATGCTTCTCCAATTCTATTTGACTATCCTCCTTTCAGTAAGTTATGTAATCTTCAAGTATAAATTAAATAAAATAAACTCTCTTATACTTTAACTATATATTTCACATTAAAAATTAAATACAAAGACAATTTATTAATGATGAATATATATATATATATATATATATATATATATATATATATATATTGCTAATCATAAAGTATAATTATGAAACATTTTCAAAGTAAATTAAGACTAAATATAAATTTGTGAATTAATCCACCAAGGATTATAAATGTTAACTAAATCAGTAAAGCAAACACTTTAATTTGCTTTTGGCTTTACTCTCCAAAAAAGTCAAAATTGCAAGTGTGAAACGTAACGCTCTAATATATGGATGTCCACGTTGCAGACAAAAAAAAATTACTAGTAAAAAATACAAAAAAAAAAAAAAAACTCTATATATATGCTATTTTTTTCTCTAACTCAATTATATAAATCATTAGTAACCAAAGAATTGTTACATGCAAAGTCATTGTTATTATTGTTAGAGAGTGCAACTTTATTTTTTGGTAAAATTTTCTTTCTCTTTATTTTGTTATATATGAATTCATGTTTGAAAATAATAATAATCTTATATATGCATGATTTTTATTGTTACTTGAAATTGGTGAAGTATATATATATATATGTTTATATACATTTTTTTATGTTAATCTTGTTTATAAGGTTTTTTTTGTTTAATAGCTTCGTTTGAAAAGAAGCGACTGAAGTTCTTGCTCAGAAAGTCACTTTCTTTCGTTGAAGAAAATTGGAATCAGCGAGAATGACGAATCAATTCGAGGTATATCATTTTTGTGTTACTTGAAAATGGTGGTATATATATATATATATATATATAATATAATATAATATAATCTTGTTTCCTCTCAAAATTTGTTGAAATTAATCTTGTTTATAAGTGTTCCATTTTTGTATAATAGCTTCGTTTGAAAATGACAGGCCGGAGTTGATTTCTCATAAAGTCATTTTCGTTCGTTGAAGAAAATTGGAATCAGGAAGATGTCGATTCAATCCGAGGTAAATGATTTAGGTGTTACGTGAATTTGGTGAAGTGTATATATATGTATATGTTTATATACATTTTTTTGTTTCCTCTCAAAATGTTTTGAAATTAATCCTGTTTATAAGTCTTCCTTTTTGTTTTTGTTTGAAAGAAAGAGATTGAAGTTGATTACTCATAAAATCACTTCTTTTTTTTGAAGAAATTTGGAATCAAGAGGAAAGATGACTTTCTGAAACAATAACTATTCGACAAATCAATCTGACGTACATGAATTTAGTGTTACTTGGAATCGGTGAATTATATATATCTATGTTTATATACATTTTTGTCTCCTCTCAAAATTTTCTAAAATTGAACTTGTTTATAAGTCTTCCTTGAAGAGATTGAAGTTGAATACTCATAAAATCATTTTTTTTTTGAAGAAAATTGGAATCAAGAGGAAAGATGACTTTTTGAGACAATAACTATTCGACAAATCAATCTGAGGTACATGATTTTGGTGTTACTTGAAATCGGTGGATTATATATATCTATGTTTATATACATTTTTGTTTTCTTCTCAATTTTTTTTTGAAAATAATCTCGTTTAGAAGTTCCTTTCTGTTTAATAGCTTTGCTTGAAAAGAAGAGATTGAAGTCAATTTCTCAGAAAATCACTTTCTTTATTGAAGAAAATTGGAATCTAACTTCATGAGATAATCACTGTTAGTCAATTGACCGTCCAAGAAATCAATCCGAAGAGATTGAGTTTCTGGTACATGATTTTGATGTGAATTACTTGAAATTGATGCATTTGAAGGCGGTGATTTTTGTGTTTAGCTACATTGTTTTTTTCTTTTCACACTTTTTAGTCGGTTCGCTCAGATCTAGGACCTTTGTTTTTTTCCTTTTTTAAAACTTAGCTTTTGCAATAACTTTTGGCGTTGAAATTAGAAAATGAGAGCTAATCTTTGTCGTTATTGACTAACTGACGTTTTATCATCAAGGAGTGTGATGAGATAGCTGCGTCCTATCAATTCTTAACTAGTAGTCTCGGGTTCTAGCACATTGAGAATGGAGAACCTTCAGCTATGAAGGATTTACCTCCTTAATGGACCGTCCTACTAGGTACAAGTTTGAATTAGTCTTACTAGTAGGT
Organism: Solanum lycopersicum; assembly: GCF_036512215.1. NCBI lineage: Eukaryota > Viridiplantae > Streptophyta > Magnoliopsida > Solanales > Solanaceae > Solanum > Solanum lycopersicum. Next base: position 1,392,064 of record NC_090810.1, on the reverse strand, counting down.
TCTGGATATCGTAAATCAAAAAAAAAATAGATGAGGAGTTTGTCCCCCTTTCTCTTTCTTTTGTCATTGGGTTTTTGTTTCTACCCCTACGGTGAAATGACTCACCTATCATTTGTGGGATAAAAATTGATATCTGAAATTTACACGCCTACAATTTAGTTCAATCTAATTTAAGTTTGATCATTTGTTTGGTAACCTATACTACCTTTAGGTATTCAACATCCTTGCTGAGGTTTGTCCCATCACCATTTCGAGGGAGGGTCCGACTCTGATACCTTATTGCATTTGGAATTATTTATGATTTTGTTGAATTCATGTTTGGAAATATGGTAAAATCTTACCCGCATTGACTGTTTGTACATGCTGATTTCAACATTCATCCTTAGAAGTAGACTTTGAACTTAGAATTACCAAATTGGATTAAGGGTATGTTTATTTAGTTCAATCCAATTTAAGTTTGATCATTTGTTCGGTAACTTATACTACCTTTAGGGATTCAACATCCTTGTTGAGGTTTGTCCCATCACCATATCGAGGGATGGTCCGACTCTGATACCATATTGCATGTGAAGTTATTAATGATTTTGTTGAATTCATGTTTGGAAATATGGTAAAATCTTACTCGCACCGAATGTTTGCACATGCATATCTCAACATTCATCCTTAGAAGTTAACTTTTGAACTTAGGATTACCAAATTGAATTAAGGGTCTGTTTGGCTTTGCTTAAAAAAGTAATTTACAAAAAGTCAAGCTTCAGCAACTTGTAAGTTAAAAATAAAAAGTCTGGGGGGGGGGGGGGTTGTACTTACAAAAATATCTTGATTCCCAAATAGGTATTTTAACTCAGTGGTTATATCAAAGTTGACTTCTTATTTTAAGGTGTTGTGCCTAAATATCATTTGACAAATGTGAATAATCTTATAAATTCTAATGGTAGTAAAATGTAATAAATTTTTCACACCACTTTTTACTTGGAATAGCTTACAAAGTTTCCAAAATCATATTTGTCTTTAATAGTATCTAGGACTTTTATATAACTCATATTGGCTACTTTGAAGGTTAAAAGTCTGTTTGGACGGACTTTTGTCTTATAATTCATGTTATTTGGCTTAAATATAAGTGCTTAACAATACTTCTTTATTTTATTCAAACACTATAAAACTGCTCAAAATCAATTTTGACTTAAGAACAGCTAAGACTGGTCAACGGACCGGAACCGGTTCACCGGACCGAAATGAACCGGTACCGGACCGGACCGGAACCCGTTGACCGGTACCGGGATGAACCGGACCAGAATTACCGGGATGATTCATCGGTTCCGTCCCGTTCCATTATATACCGGGATGGAACCGGAACGAACCGGAACGGAACGGGACGATATTTTTTGGAATTACGAAAATATAATTTTTTTTTTATTTTTTAAGTATAAATTAATAGTTTTTAAATTTATACTATAATTTTTACTTAAGTTTATTTTAAAGATATTTTATTAATTTTTTTTGTTGTTGTTAAGTTTGCAAGTAAAGTCTAATAAAGTTTTCAAAATTTAATTCTTTTGAAGTTTATACTTTATAAGTTATTACTTATATTCATTAATATTTATTTTATAAGTTATATTTATAACTTGTATCTTGTAAATATTAAATAAATAAAATTTGTAATTTTAAAAAAATTAAATTAAATATAAATTATATAAAATATAAAATATAAAAAAATTAATATATATTAAATAAACCGTACCGGAACTGGACCGGAATGAACCGGTACCGGTACACCGGTACGAAATCACGATTCCGTTCCGTTCCGTGTACCGGTTCAGATTATCCCATCCCATCCCGTAGGCAACCGAAACGGGATGAACCGGAACGAACCGGAACGGTACCGGTACGTCCCGTTCCGTTGACCAGTCTTAAGAACAGCTAACAAAAGTCAATCCAAACAAGCGCTAAATGTATTGAATGTGATATATAAAGACCATACAAACAATAGATCAATAAACATCGACTAAAAATCATAAAAATACCTAAAACATTTAACAATTGAAGTAGGTCATAATACAAGTATAAGCACCTTAACTTTAAGGATGAACATCTAGACATGTCAACTCGTTTTCACTGTTTCAAATGAATACTCCAACTTAAAAAATGATCTTCTAGACACCTCCAAAATTTGTGTCATATCAGCGTCAAACGAGACACTGTAGGAATGAGTTGAGGTGTCTAGATGCATTCTCAAAGTTGGAGTGTTTAGTTGCAAGTTAAGGACAAGCTAACTTGTCTATCTATGTATTATGCCATAGAAATGTGGTGAAAGATGTTAGAAATGTAAACTTCTTTCTATTAATGCTTTCTATCTTGAGATATCTTTGCTAGATAAATGACATTGTTATTTGAACTTGAGTCTTGATTGTTTTTATTGATGTTAGATGAAATAGGGATGGTTCATTGAAGAAGGTTGTTAATACTAGTAATCGACGTACATGAAAAAAATTCTTATAACGATTCTCAGAAAGGACTCTCACTATTAAGAGTATTCAACACCTTATAAATAACATCTTTTTCCTTCGCTACTTTCCACGCGAGACTTTGTTCATAGACATCCAGTATAAGTTTCATAAAAGCAGTGCATGATTATGGGGCTCAAGAGTAGCTAATACTAAAATCGATGAGTATAAACGTTGAATTCGGGTTACAAAGTGTTGGGCTAAGTCCGCCTAAAGAAACTCTTAACATGATGTGATATTGTCTGCTTTGGGCCGAGCCAAGCCCACACCATTTTTTCCTGAAAGGCCTCACACCACCTTATACATTAGATTATTTTCCTTATCAAGTTTCAAATAGTATGAGATTTCTGTTTAAACTCATCATTTTTTTTTTTCATATATTGCTTGTTACTTAATACTCTAACCATACCATTTATAGTAAAACTATTATTTGCCAATGATGTACTAAATACTACTTCTCTAACATCCTCAGGGGTATTGGAAGGAATCAAAATGGCTAATGATAAAATCTTACTTTCTCCTTCGGCCCCGTTGCCCGAGGAGCGGAACGTGGTAACTCAGCCGCAGAACGTGCCAAAGCCGCGGCACAGACCGATGAAATTCAAACAGATTCAGGACAGCTCTGTGAGTGAAAAACAATTTCATTCTGGCAACATGATAAGCTTTGGTCAAAGTGATCCACAAGGATTGTTTGGTTCATCCGGAGTCGGCCTTCTAGATAAGGATACAGCCATGTCTCGTCCGGCCCCCAATATGCTTCTGTTATCGGATCAACCTATCACAACAAATAAGGAAGCCAGTGCTGTTATAATAAAACAGGAACCTTTCGTTGCACCTTTGATTCCGGAGTATACCTTTAGGAATGAGAAAAAGAAGCTACTCGAAGATGCATTTGCACCGAGTTTTTCCCTGATGAAGTTAGCATATCAGCAAGGTATGCTCAGTTCACCCAGACTCCGCGATCAGGAGAATGCAAAAATATTGGAGGCCTTGGACAAGGAGAGGAGCATGTATCGTCCTGGACAGAATGTGGTTCAGTCACTTGAGCATCAGATTGCAAAGAACAAGGAATGTTTAGTTCCACCAAAGATTTTGGAAGAGTCTTTGAGGAAGGGGAAACAGAAGCTAATTGAAGAGTCTCTTCCACCGACTTTTCCTCAAATGAATGTAGCATCTCAGCTTCCAAGTGTATCATTGATGAATGGACCTTGTCCATCAAGAGCTTCTCAGATTAACTTGATGTTGCTGTTACAGAAGCAAATGCAACTCTCAAGGACTTATGAGAAACTCCCAGCAGTTGTACCTGATGTAAGATCAATCTATACACCAGAAATGTGCGCTCAACGTTTGAAGCTGTACATGTATCGTAAGCAACAAAGACCAAGAGTAAGATATTCCTACTAAAAGAAACACTGAGTTTTTTTTTAATACATAAGATATATTTTTGACAATTCGTATGTACAATCTTATGGTACTTGATAATACAGGACAACAATCTCGAGTTTTGGGTGAATTTAGTTGCAGAATTCTTTGCTCCTAATGGCAAGGAGAGAGTGTGCTTCTCATCGAATGAATGTAGAGAACTGATAGGTTGTATTTTCCCTAAGGTATGTAGCCTTATATTTCGTCCTCCGTGAGAAATTCTTCTTCAAGATGGAAGAAAATACTTTTGCCAACATATTTTTCCTTGAGTATGTTTTTTGATGTGATGGAATTCAAAATTTTTCAGTTTAACATATTTGACATTTAGTTTTTTTCATAAGTTGGAAAAATTTGGTTATATAAGATTGATCATCTTGTTATCTACAATTGTTCAACTTGCCTTTCCAAAACCAAAAGAAATGGATTTAAATATTTTAAACTGAGTTTTGTGATCTCAACATACGACATTATTTTCGATACATTTTATTTTCTGCCTGGTCTGAAAGATATCTAGCATGAATAGCCTCTCTGCAATGCTGGTTATCCTTTAGGATTTTAAATTGAATTAACTGCAGGATAAATGGTGCTGCGGTATCTGCAATGTGAGGCCTACTGCTGGTTTTGGTATGTCCTCGACATCACATTTTTTGGCTTATGATTGTATTAATGTGGGAATACTCCCGTATACAAGCTGTATACGATGAATTAAAGAACCTATATATACACTAACACGGTTATCTACAAACGACATCCAATCTTGTATACAGGTCCTTTATGTCACTTATTAAATTGGTGATGATTGGATGTCCTATAACTTGTTAGCTGACATAGACTCATTTTGTTATCTTGCTCTGGTACCTCTATATTTACTTTTATAATATACTATGTTTAAGGCAGCAAAACTAGTTTGTTGAATTATTTTGATTTGGAGGTTTATACATTATGTCATAGTACTAAATAGTGAGAACGAAGAGGAGCCTCGGGACAATGGTAAGATTGTCTTATAGGTCATCAGTTCGAGCTGTGGAATTAAGCAAATCATGCTTGCAAGTTGCGTCAAGGTAAGGCCATCTACATTACACCTCCTTGCGTGAACGCAAGAATCTTCTTGCACCGGAGCTTCCCTTTTATTTAATAGTGAGAACAGTCACAATGTATATAGAAATACTATATAGAAAGGTCAGTGTTGTTACTTTGAAAATTTGCTGCTTACTTTCTAATTACTCACTTGTCACTTTTTTGTGGATTTTAGAGACAAGTGCAGAAGTTTTACCTAGGCTTTGGAAAAACAAGTACGATACCGGTATGCTGGACGAGCTTCTTTATATGGATAAACCTGAAGAACGTTATACACTATGCGGTCACATTGTTCTGAACTATCCAAAAGTAACAGAACATACTGTATATGAGACAGGACGAGTGGTCCGTGAAGGCCGGCTGAGAATTGTGTTCTCTTCAGATCTAAAGGTTAAATGTTGTTAAGTTAATCCTTAGTTCCTCTTTTTTCTTAAGTTCTTGAACTTGCCCAAAATTATTTATGACTGAACATCCTTTTTTCGCCTTTTTTAATGTGATAGATTCGTGTCTGGGAATTATGTTGTTCAGCTCACGAGATTTATGTTGGTCGAAAATCAGTTGCTCCCCAGGTATATAAACATTACACCAGCTTTCCTTTGTATTAATCAGCTTGTGATTTTGACTACTCTCTGACCTTAACCTTAATGTCTTATCACTTTGAAGTTCATAGTGAAAACTGATTTTTTAAATAGGCGTTTGGATATAGATTTGGTTGAGACTTTTAGATAAAAAAAAGAGTTTTTGCAGTTGAAGCTGAAAATGGTATTTGTAAGTTGAAGTTGCGTTTGGACATGCATTTCACTTAAAAGTTGAAGTCGCATTTAGACCAGTTTTGAAAACTCATCTTCAAAAACTAATCAGAAATTAGACCAATTACCAATGTATAACCAAACAATGTTTTGAAAAAAAGGAAATACCTTCCATGTCCAAACGATTCGTTAAATCTCTTATAGGGAAAAAAAGGTTCTATCGGTGAGTTTGAAAAGTATTTTTATCCAGGTTCATCAACTCAAGGAGGCAACCCAAAAATATCAAGTTTTTGCTGAGAGTAGTTCAAGGATTTCTCCTGAAGAGTTTCAAAGAACCACAAACGAGTAAGTTGTTTATCCAACTGTTTTACGTTCATATCGACTAGTATAGTTCATGACATGCTACTTCCATTTCAAACATGTATATGTTTGATGGTCAATAATTTTTTCGTCTCCTGTAATATTTCATATTTGTGGTCTTTTGTTATATGAGATTGTTGCTCTTGTCATTTTAGTGAAACCATGCTATAATAGTTTTGACATGCCTTTCATGAACTGTATCTTCATGAATTGCTGCAGGCTTGCCCCAACGGTACGTGAATTAGCAAGAACTTTGGACAAGTCGTTGATCAACGACCTTGGTTATCCCAAACGCCATGTCCGATGTCTCCAGGTATTTTGCATTTTTTCAGTCTTATCATCCTTTCAGTGGATTATGTGCACATTAGATTGGAACTGCACTGTTTTGTGCATGTCTGCTATCAAAGCATGAGTTAGAGATACATTAGACATCCTATATTTCTTCGAACTTCTCGACAGTATTGATTTGAAAAATAACTCTTTATGATGAATTATAGATATCAGAGATAGTAAGCAGCATGAAAGATCTAATGGACTACAGCAAGAAATACAGGGTCGGACCTAGAGGTACTGAAATAACTCAAACATATTGTTTCAATAATTTTCTTATTTGTTTCCAACAGTCTGCATCATGAAATCCTATCTATTCATTTCTACCCTTAAAAAAAGTCACAAAGACTAAATCTTTTGGTTGTTGATATCCTTCATTAATTCCACGTAACGCTGATATGGTTTGTTTGATACTCATTTTACTCCAAATATTAGTCTCCTTATCTGTCTGCAACTATGGTGTATAGCTTACCGAAGCGAGTCTTGATCTTAATGGACTGTTGTGTGTTTAGTGAGTAGAAAATTTCTGCATGAAGATAAGGCCAACCTTTTAAACATTTTAGCAAAGAGTGCAAGCCTAAACTTAAAAAAAAATCATGTCTTTGACATCGGACAGCATCCTGTTTGTTTTCGTACCATGTTATGATGCAAAATGCAAACAGTTAAGATATGATTGTAGTTAACTCTTTCTAATTTTTCAGAGGCAATGGACCGGATTCATCGTGAATCAGCTGCAGTACGTGTGGCTCAGAATTCAGTTGCAGAGAGGATGGCTCAACAGCATATAGATGATGTAATAAGTCAGCACTCTTCAGTTATAAGTTTTGCTCCCTATCCATCTACTGATGAAGGTACGAGAAGTTTGAATTGTAGTTCCCCTCATGCTACATCACCAACTTCCTCTACTGCTTCGTCAAAAAGGCTAGTTCACCAAGCAGACCTTTTCGAACCTAAAAGAAAGAAACAAATGACAAACTCAGGGGAGAATTCTGTTCTTCGTGCTCCTACCAAGCCCATGTTGAATCAGTTAATCCCCACAAAAACTCATCCTTCTTCTTCCATTAGGCCACCGATAGTTCAACCATCTGTTATTGTTCCCTCTAGTACTATGTCTATTCAACCTAACGAGTATGTTAGCTCAATGGTAAAGGTTGAACAAGATCTTGTCACTTCCCAAAACTTAGCTGTTGCTGCAGCTGATGCTTCGATTGGTAGTAAGTTAGTTGTGGACCAGAATGAGAACATTGGTAAGTACTTCTATGGTTTTGAAACAGATGGGACGGTTGGCAAAGGCTATTACATGGATCAGTTGGAGAATCTGAATAGGGCAAGTCTTTTCCATGGCATTCACATTGGATCTCCTTCAACCGGGACGTCAATGGGGAATGATACTCATAGCAACAACCAGCAAATCAATGATCAATTGCCTTACTTGAACGGAAAAATGGATCCTATCGATGACATTCAGTTCGAATGAACACTTCATGGTTTCCTTTGGGATCAATAGCAGTTGTTGCATGTTTAGAAACTTTAGTAATGCAAGTTCTCCTTTCTTTCTATTACAACTTTTACTGGTGGTTTTATATGAAATGAAGATGTTTTCTTCTTTCATTATTGTAATAGCTATCAACTGATAACTTATTAGTTTTCCCTTTTGCAATATCAACTTTCTTCAAAGCTTTGGTCTTTTTTGTTTTCCAGTTCATTGTGCAAAAGAAAAGAAAGAAAAAGAATGTAAGAAATTCTGCACATTACTAATTGTGTGATGATCATACACAAGGAGACTTTTGTTCCAATCGTGCATTTTTTTTCTCTTTATTTTTCGCATTTACTTCATTCCTTTTTTGTCTACAATGTTGGATCTGACTGAGCCAAAAGAAATAGAGTGGCGTCCAAGCTGGTTACACGAGCAATTACAACAAAGGAGTATACACCTTGTGCTATAGTATTCTGAAACTATAAATATACAAACAAGTTTTATATTCTACCGACCAAAGAGCAGAATGCCTTGAACAATAGTCATTATCTTGTGCTTTGCCAAAAAAGATACAACAGATTGTTTGTTGTGTGATTATAACTAAGCTCACTTGTGCTTCTTCCCACCAGCAAGAATACGTTGAATTTGAAGCCCTCTGCTGAAGGCCTGGTTGAAGAGAAGCCTTGTCTGGAACTCTGAGACAAAAGGGAACCAAGCAAGAACAGCAACCGGTGTGAAGATCACAAGCCCCATTAAATAATCGTATCCTCTAGCTAGAGCCTTCACAGATCCCCACATTCCTATGCCTTTCACTACTGGCCTACATGCCTGTGCTATCTGCAGACGACAAAAGTTCACACACATTAGTAACATTTGAAGTCTAGGGATAAAATTGAAGATATGAAGAATAAATAAGTATTTACCGAAAGAAGAGCCCATCCAGTTGGCAAGAAGGCCAATAAGCTGGCAAATATATCTCCAACGGTAAGACTTAGGAATTTGAACAGCATGACAAATGTGACTATGAAGCCAATGAAAAGGAACAATTTCAGCAGCCTGAACATCAGCTGGAAATCAGCACTGAACTTCTTCCTTCCTAAGGATACAATCTGCAGATAGGAAGTACAGTTTCAGAACACTATCGTATGGAAAGACAACCTTCTGCAAGCAGCGATTAAACTAAATCTTTTTCTAAAGAATGTTTCATGATCATGATGCAAAAGAATACTGACCTTCAAGACGACCATGACAAACACAATGACTAACCAGGACAAACCATAAACCTGTGATCATATCAAAATGAGGATTAGCATATAAAATACACCTTCTATATATTGTATTGAAGCTGAAAATTAAAGATGTACTAACCATGATACTTTTATCACTATTGGACACATTTAGCTGATAAACAATTCCATACTGGAAAAGTAAGAAGCGCATAGAAAGAAGAACTTCACAGAAACGGCCAATTAGACCAGAGCACTGCAGATGTTCTTGCTCTTCATCCCACCAAGACTCCCAACTCTTGGTTGCTGGAACACCAATGCCTCCATGGTTGCTTATCCACTTGCCCCAATCTTCCCAATCATCAACTATCTTTTGCCACTCAAAGCCTGAAGGATTAAAGAGGAAGGGAGCAAACAACCATGAAATCACAAGGAACCACATTGAGCCACTGAGAAGAATGAAAGCTATATTATCAGTAACTGCCACACCGAAAATTTGATAAGCTATGAGGCAAATCATAATTTCCAGTGCTTTGGTGAAATGGCTCCTCGAGTACATCCTGTAGTTCTCAGCAAACTTCTCATGTCTCACGACAAAACCACGCCCAGTTGCTCTGTATTTCGCGCCACCATGTAAAATTGTGCGGCCAAAGTAGTGGAGTTTTGTTCCAAGAGAGAAGGTAAAGAAAACAGCAGCCAACTGCAGGTTCATTATGATAATGTCACCTAAAGCAGTCCTGAAGCCTCTTTCGAGCCCAATCTCCATAACCATGGGCAGGGCCATCAATAAACCAAGTTGAACGACAGACTGTGAGGCCATTGCAGCTTTAAGAGCATCGTCACCCTTGGATCTTGCAACTTTGACGATAGACTGTTCCAGTCCACTCAATGCAAGGTATAGTTTACCATATAAAAATGCATAAACTGTGAGGACTACCAGCTGCAAGGAATAAATAAAATGGTATCACAGGTGTATCTTCCTTTAAATCATCTCTCAAAAGCAAAGTGATTGACGCACATGCTTTATAATTGAATTAATTGGGATACATTGTAATTCTGAAGTAATGAAATCCATACCATATTAATTGAATTTTTATATATTAATGTCATCAAAAGTTAAACAGGAATTACCATTGAGCTGATATAAAATCCAGTAGTTGTGAAATAACAGGACAGCATACGGAAGAAATCAAAGCGATGTCCTAATCTGTATAGATCTCGGCTAAGAGTCTGCTCTCCATTACCACATGCCACTTTTGCCTCAAAGAGAGAGATTTGGTTAAGACCAACATCTCGCCCCTTTCCAACTTGAATGTATTCATGGTGAGTAATATTTCCACGTCGCAATGTTGAATTGAAACCTATAGAGCCAAACGTTATGAACAATAAAAGTGTTCTGTCTATGCATCAATAGACATATTTCTAAAAGTTACCTGCAAATATGTCCTCACTGAGATTGATACCCCTTGAAGCTTTGCTAATTCCACCACGAGTGATGTGGAAAATTCTGTCAAATACATCTGGATGTCCATAATGGAATCGAACCCTAAAATCATCAAGGTACAATAGAAAATAAATCTCATGGTCTCGTCAGAAATGAGAATATATCATAAATGTAAATCAGTTTGATATAGCAGGTGAACACTAACTGCAAGCAAACCACCAAAAGAGAAAAATGTGTGTTTGTTCAAGAAATGGTCTTGCTCAACTTCACACTAACAATCCAGTATACTAGTTTTTCTACTCTCCATTTCCATTTTGGAGAAAGAGAGCAAGTAACTTACACTATGTTTAGTTCTTAGAAGATATAAGGCTACGGGGAAATAATGAAACTAACTGGTTTATTTGCTCTTTTTGCTTTGATATTGGTGATTACTTCCAGTTGGTAGGCCGGAATTTGAGAACGGTCCATCCCACCATAATAGATCTCTCCTACCGCTACCTACTAGTGGATCGGGTCGCTTCCAATGTCAGTAATTGACGATTACACAGTCAGAACTAATTTCGAATTTACCTCAAATAAACAATGAATAAACCATTACGAGGGAAGTAAAAACATATATAATCTCTCCTCCTATCAAGTTTTGGATGGATTGATAAAGCTGACCTGGAATGTTATTTGATTCGTCCATTTTTACTTGACCAATTTATTACTTCTTTACCAAATACGGGAAATGATTTGTACCCCTCCACTTCTCCTTATAATCCTCTAACCCCTTCCCCCCCTCTTTTGATCAAACCACAGATAGATGAATGATGCAGGAAAAATAAAATAAAAGTTGAATAAGCTGCAAATGTTTTGCCAAAAAATGATTGATATGGAAATACAGGACTGTCTGTTCAGTAGTTTTATGCATTAAGCAACAGAATAACACACCTTAAAGGCCTTGCAAGAACTCTCTGGCCAATGGTGACAAAACTTGTCTCTTGATTAGACATAAACCAAGCCAATGAAGACACACTGTAATCGAAAGATGTGAGGCATTATCAGATATGTCAAAAACCTGGATTAGATGAAACTAGGCAGGCTAAAAGAGAAATTATTAGGCAACCTTCCAGTGAAGATATGCTCACGAACACCCAATATTGTAGGTGCACGCACTCCGTGATCTTCATTAAATTCCTCAAGAAGGTTACGCATTTTTAAAGCTTCTTCCAAGTAATTGTCCTGCAAGAGAAATATTAAGTTAATATTTTCTGATTACCTATCTTTGTTTATTTGAACTCAGTCTCTTTTCACCTGATTCATGTCAATGGTTTGAAGAGCTTCCCCACGAGAGAAGACAATGGCATGATTCTGATTTTCAGGCTTTCCTTCTCCTATCTTTGCTGCACCAGGCAACTTTATTCGGTATATTTCCTTCAAACGTAGATCATAGAAGAAATAAGGACTTGTAGCGCAAAGAATCAATTACAATCAATATTCAATATAAAAGAACTGTGATAACCTGATCAAGATTATCAACTGCTTTCACCAACACTGAATAATAAACCTTCTGAGTTTTTCCACCTTCCCGTTCTTCAACTTCATCAATATATGCTACACGGAGAGAGGGGTTGCTGCACGGAAAAAGGAGAAAGAATGTTTCAGCAGAATTCTAATTACATTCGAGTATGGGAGAATACAACTTCTTTTGGTTTTATCTTGTTTCTTTGGAGAAACAGAAACTTACTTGACCATCAAATTTAGAATATCAGTTGCATGCCGATCTCCATTTCGCTTTTGAATTCCATAATTCTGGCAGGTGGCGACATAGGTGAATTTCATATCAGCCACAGCTTCTAATTGAGCATACAACGATCTTTGGCTTTTCTTATCCTCCTCAGATGGTACTGTAACAGCTTTGTATCCTTCGAGAATCTCTGTGTACAAATAGCCACAATGTAGCGCTTTACCAGAAAGGAATTCAACACTTATACCCTATTTTATGCACCTTAGCTGACGTATTGGTAAAGCAGACTAAGCAGCTAAAAATTGTTGTCTGTTTAACAATGTATGTGTTCTTTTCATGTTTCTCAATATAACTCGCTATAATCTTAAACATAACAGATTAAAGTGTTAGTATAAAAAATAGTTTTCTTTCCATTCATCATTGACAGCTCCCATTACCATGCAATAGATCCAACCGCCATAAAAAGTTCAGGTATGACAAATTAAGTGATACTCCTGTAAACTAGTATAGAACTCAGCCTCACACCACACATGTATCATGATCAGAAGGAAAATACATGTGCATAACACTTATGTGGGTCCTTTTGTTGGGTTTATATGGCTACTTGTAGACCATAGCATGCCTTAATAAACTTCAGCTGCCAATTATGTCGAGCACATATTATATGCAAGGGAAAATACTCAGAGCAGATAGAAATTGTTTCTTACTGCAGAAAACTCAGCAGATGTCGCTCATTATTCCTTTTATTACAAGAACTGTCAAGGTTCGTAGCCGAAAGATAAAATCTCTGAACAGGAAAATGGTATTAAAAGTAGTATGGTTTACCTCCTTCTGAAGCCATATCAAGAAATGCTTGAAGCTTCAAAGCCCTTCTGTAGTACATCATTCCTCTTACTGAAAAGAATAGACAGTAAGGATGAATAATCTATAGGAAACTCTTATGTCCAAAAGTATATGATAAGAAAAAAGTATTTTAAGGTACCTGTTCTGCAGAGAGTCTGTCCCCTTAATGAGGCCCAATGACGTAGCTGCAAGATGTTTTCTTCAATTTCCCAAACCTCTTGCTCCTTTTTACATCCAAGACGTTCCATGAAGTTATTCCATTCATCTAGAAAGATATAAAGTGGTGTCAATAAAATACGGGGAGGAACATCACACTGAAAGGAAGTACATTTCAAGTAGTTGATAATAGAATGAAACCTGGATAAATCTTTTGGAGATAGTAAATGATTGATACACCATCTTCATTTTCCATCTCAAGATCACCTTTTGAGTAGACAGTTTCCTCACTGTAGTATGGGGTCATGACACTGCATATGAAAAATATTATTGCACAACTGAATTTGGTATAGTAGTACAATGTATCCATGTGACAAATGAGATAGTTTGAAAACTAATAACGAACTTTCTGCCGCTATTTACATATAAATAGTGTGTTCTCATGACTATAATAAGGCAATGTTACTAATTAACTTCATATAATTGATTGTTGACTGACTATAAATCTTATGCTCATTCCAAAATTAGCTGCATGCCATAGGTAAGTCATATTTTCAAAGGAGAAAGCTCAAACACATCAGATAATTTGTCTATAAACTTGAGGATGTATGTTATCGTGAATTATGAGAAGCACCTGAATGAAAGCATTTTGCGCACTCGAGGTGCACGGGGCATTTCCATGAACAATGAATTTGTGAAAAAGGAAATCCTTCTCCGTGCTTCGAGGTTAGTTGGAACTTCAACTGCTGATTCTTTCACAGTCAAGAGAAGATAAAGACGCCGAAGCTGAGAAATAAATCAACATGATGATTGTTTATCTGTTTATCGATTAATTGAAGATAAATCATTTAATCATATATATATCAAAAGACCTGTTCTTCCCACTGTGCTGTTACTGGAGGAGGGAATGCAATAGCTGTTCTTGAGTCAGTATTAGCAAAGAGCTGTTTCCCAGAATCCCTTCCACTATGACCAAGTTCTACAAGTTCCCTGAAATAATTATACAAGACCAGAACAAATATAAAATTGAATATTTTAAATAACATCAATGCTATGCATTTATTATCTGAAAAGCTCATCCAAAAATGACACAGAATTCACTAACCCGATTTCATTCACCATCATGTCACGGGTCACTATTTCTAACATATCCTGCAGTGCTATGACAACGTTGTTCCTTTTAGATGGATCGCCATCTCTCTGCAACAAGAAAGAGAGTGAAATATCTGACATATGAAGTTCCATTGCTACAGACACCAAGCCAGCGCACTTACCAGTATCTCAAGTAGGTCTACAAATTTTTTGCAAAGGTTTTGCAAAGGTCCTGTTCTGAAACTCGAAAGGAACGTGTTCTTTGAGATGCTGTTTTCAACTTCTTTTATGATGATTCCTATGATCCTAGACACACAAATTAGACAGGATCAAGAACATATGCATGTAATGAAGAAGTATGAAGTGTTACTTGATGCAGCAATTGGAAGGACCACATTTACACAGCTGAAATGGTGCATGAAGGTTGCAACTACTGTAGGTGGGTTGAATCACCACTTTATACAAGGTCGCTGATATGAGATTCCAGAGGTAAAAAAGCAACGGTTCAACAGCAAAAATTAAATTGAAGAATAGGTAGAGGAGAAGTGAAGATTAGAAAGAATGCAACTTATTTTTCAAAAGACAAAGAACACAGGTTAAATCAGACAGTTTAATGGATAAAAGGAGAACTCAAAAAATGACAAGAATTAGAAATCTGATCACCCAATTTAAGGACTTAAACGAAGGAAAAAATGTAATAAAAAGACCATTCTTATGAAACCAAAATACCAGTGATATAAACCTAAGGTGATTCAATAAACAATATCACTTTATCTGAAAACCAAGCATTACGGCGTACTACAGCTAGAAGTGCTGCCGGTCTAAATGAACAAAAAAGGGGGTAGCGGAGAGGAAAGAAAAAAATTTCCAAATCATCCTGATGGGTATTCAAGAATATATTAGAATTCAGATGCATGTGTTCATGAAGTTGAATGATAAAATGATTCATAGATCTATGAATCAGCTGATAAGCAACCTTTTCTCAGTTTCTCCAACAACCAGGGCATTAAGAACAAGTTTAAAAGACTCGTAGCATTCAATAACGGCACACTTCATGTATTCATCAGCACATATGCGCTTCCAAAGGTCAGCATCTTTGGAACGAAATTGTAAAGCCATGTCCAATGCAATTGGAATCTGCAAACAGTAGACAATCATTGTAGAAATAGAAATTAAAACAGTGGTGCATCAGCTGACAGTCTTTACCTTGCTAGCAAGTAAAAAGGGTGGCCATTGCATAACTTTCAGACTTGGATCCGAAGAATAAGGAACAAGTAATAGGTCCATCTCCCTGAAATAATGTGCAGACAGTTCAATTCTTTATGTAAGATGAACCAACTAGAAAGCAAAAAGATGAGTTAAGGGACTATTCCTGTCACTAATAAGATCCTCTTCGCGGAAACTGCATATAAATTCATTCCATAACTGAGCGAACTTTGCAGCTTCACTTCTCTTGCTGGGTGAAACCTAGACATCCAAAAATAATATGTTTTATAAGATTTTCACTTTTCTAAGTCTTTGGCAATCTATTTCTCTTCATGACCTGAAGAATGAAAAGCATATACACGACGGAATAGGTGAGGACAAAATAAACCTCATTAAAACTCTTGGAGAGTGAAAATCTTTTTTTGTCAGCTTTATCATTAGGCACCAAGTAAGTGTTGAATGCACCAGGCAGAGACTGAAATCTTGACCTTAACATTCCTAAAGTTCTTATCTGTTTGAGAAGCAACAAAAAGAGCAGAGCCATATGTTAATAAAGATTGACAAACTCAACTAATTAATAATAAAAATTTAATAAGATGAAAGCATAGTTTTTTAGGAAAGCATATTTTAATTGCTTCCAACCTAAAATATCTCAATCAACCCTGATATTAGATGAAGCAGATTCCAGTAGTGACTAATTTAGTGATGGAACCACCGCTATGCTACCAGCAAAGGAACTACCACTTATAAAAAATTTATGCATGGATAATTAGTTGCAACAATAATAATAGTAATGCACTGACTTTCTAACCAATCTTTATCACTGTCCACAAACATTAAAGTTTGGTCTAAATGTTGCTTCTGTGAATAAAAGAGGACAGACTTCAGATATCCATCTGCAATCTACTTGTGATCACTGCTCCTAATACTCTATAACATCCTTCTTTAAATTGGATTTTTTCGCGATAAGAAACAAGCACATTGAAGAAATTAGTTAACTAGCAACACAAAGGTTGTCTCACTTTCAACTATGCTCATTTCTGTCTCCTGCTTACCTGATGTTCGATTGAAATCAGGAAATTATAATTGTTGTACAAACACAGATCTCCAATTTCCAAGGAACATCACTATAATTGTAATGATGCTCTACCCCAGATATCATAACGAGCAGCAATAATCAAGTTCTCTCTAAACTAAATTTCAGTAAGATCTATTGACAAGTGATGAGAAATCAACCATATATATTGACGGCAAAGTAAATGACAATCAAGATGCATTCTGAAAGTCCTTACCTCACCCAGACGATCAAAGGCACCTATAACACCACCACACAAAGTTGAGAAAATAGCATACCATATTTGAGCATCCATAAAGTAAACCTGTATAATTTGGAACACAATATTTACAGGTAAAAGATAACCATGAAACATCTACAAATGAAAACAAAGACAAGACATACCATGACAACTGGTGCCCACAGTGCAACCACAGCCCCATAGTTGTTCCTAGCTGCACAGATAGGATAGATTCATTAGCATCAATTTGCAGATAGAGAATCTGAAAGAAGAGAGCAAAATTTGGAATATATACCATCGGGGAAAAACTCATGCCAAGAATACTGAACGTGATTGATGTTCATTATCATTTTTGTGGGTTTTATAAGAGGTTTTATCTGAAAACACAAATATACCATGATTAGAAGATAAATACAACTACCACGTCTCATTCCAAAGTAGAGCAACAACATATACATCCAATTACCTGAATAAAGTAGCTGAATGCAAATTTTGCACAAAGAAGTAGCACCCAGAAGAGAGTATACCTGATTCAAAAAGCGGAGCATACGATAGAGCAAGTGTCGAACACAAATAAGAGAAAGTTGGAAGTAAAAGACTTGTAAACGTACTTTATAAGTGCAAATTGACTTTCATGCATTCCCCTCCCAACATATATTCTTGGCTGCAGAAAAACAAGTAGGCCCAGACAGTTAATAATGTTTGTTATAGAAAATAAAATATTGGCATATCAATACAAAGTAGACAGATGAATGGACAAAATGAGCTGTTGTCTTATGGAAACAGATAAATGGATGAACTCTATCCTATTTTTGCAAATGCTAAATCATATGATCAGAGTACACAAGCTTAGTTCACCTAAAATTCATGAAGTTAAAAGTTTCGCATAGATTCATTCAAGTTGCACCTTTGATATCTAAACTATTTTACCTCTGTTCTTTTCCAGGATTTTGTTCTTTCAGCCATCGTTTTTTCAAAGTGTGGGATACGTTAGTGTAAATCTTAAAATACTGTGCATTATTTCATATGTAGAAGATCTTCACAATTCGTAAAGGGACTCAAACCAAAAAGTCTGATGAATTATCGGTGGTTATAACCCAAAATAAAAACACAATTAAGTCCAGATTTGGTGAAAGAAGAAGCAGAAACATAGAATATCAATAAATATTTGCTTTCAGCTCAAGAGATTGATTAACTGAAGATAGCACGTAAGCCTTGTAGACTAACAACAATGGAAAATAAAATGTTCCGTAAAAAATTAAACGAATGCATTTTTGTGGATCAGAAGGCTTATTGTTATTACCTGTGACCACCACAGAAGGAACCTTACAACAAGCCAATCCGAGTTCTCAATCCATCGACGGAGCATCGGGAAGATAAACAAAGCTGTAGTAAGTAAATTGGGTAGTAGATACACAGCCACAGCCATTAGGTACATAGGAGGAATCCCCTTCATCTTGTCTAGAAATGTCAGGGAACTTCGGATCTTCGTAAGTAGCTCTGAGTTGCTTTCTTGGAGATAAAATAGTGGGAGGATGACACACCATGCAAGACTGACAACTACCTTCAGAAAATTCCTCAGTACATCTGTGAACCTCCATCTATGATAACCCGGGAAGTTAAGAAAAAGGTCCAGGATACCTAATGTAAAAACAAGGGATGGTTATTTTTCTACTAAGCTGCTACTAATTAATATGTAAAATGCAAATAATAAGAGTAGAAAATGCTACGAGATATTAATACATCAAAGAGATTCATAGATTATGTACTTTGGAGAAAGCGAAGCATAGCTGCCGTTATGAAAATACTGGACAGGTTGTATAAAGAATCCTTCTTAAATATATCCAACACAGGAATCCCACTCCATGCAAATATGACCATGGCCTGCAAAAGTAAATTCCAAAAATGGCCCAAAAAGGAACATGTAAGCTATAAGGAGCAAAGAAACAATAGTATATAGTAAGGAGCAAAGAAACAATAGTATATAGTAATATTCACAGTTCGAAATTTCCACCTGCAAAGACAGGAGAAAAAAGGTCCAAAGACGGTCATAGCTTCGGAAGATATGCCAAAATGACCGTGTCTCAACAAAGTATGATTTTCCCATTTTTCCAGGTTTTTTATTAGCAGCTCCTTTTCCCTGTAATAGCAGTCATTAGGTAAACAACTCTTCTGCTGATAGAAGCAGAAATTTTCGATGAAAGTACAAGTCATACTTGTGTGGTGTCACGTGTTGACTTAAAGAAGTCGCCATCATCACGCATTGGCCAACCTAAAGAAAAGCAATCTTGCGACCTGTCAACGTATGTCAAAGTCAAAGATTACATATGAAACCATTTGTCATGTTGTTATTTATCTTATCACAGCACTGAAGTTATTGTTCTGATTAAACAAGTACCAGAAATATTCGTTCAGATCATCATAATTGCACCAATTTGAGTACGGTGCTTTTCCATCTTTGCTTTTTTTGGCTTCCTGGAAGAGCAAATCATCATAACAAGCATTGTAAAAAGGAAAGTTGAAGTGGAAGAAAATGCAGATATATGAGACATATTACCTTATCAATCACGCGGTAAATGGGAGTAATGACCTTTCGCAGGAATGATTCGTCATCCCCACCATAAGAAGGCTTGATATTTTCTCCAGTGACAATGCTCACATTTCCTGCTAAGAGGCCATGGAGTTCATATGCCATCTGCATCAACAATGTAGAAGTTACTTCCGCATTAAAGGAAGGATTCCTCGGCAAATGTCTGTTATTGAAGGAGTACAATTTTGACATCTATAGACTAGAAGTGGTGATATAAAAGAAGATTAATGAAGCACTCACATTATGGAAGATGTAACACAGACACTCTGGCATGAAGCGGAGATTAGCTGCTTCACCCCATATTAGAAGGTAAAGGCCCATGTAAAGTATCTTTCTTTGTTGTGCTTCTTGTTGAGCTTGAGGGAGCCTAAATGCAATAAGTTTGTTGCGTGAAAATGTAACTCAATATCTACGGTTTATACACTTCTAAAAGCCAAAACAGCAAAAGCATAATGTCTGCTTGAAAGAAAGTGTATGTATTGCCAATATCTTACCGCAAACTGTGTTTTTTCCCCAAGTACTTACACCATGTTTTGTAGTTTTTGAACAACTTGTTCATTAGAGCATCCACAGCTCGATCGTCAAGCTACATTGGAAACAATGGTTTATAAGAACATATTCGATTTTGTCACTTTCTTGTATAGACTTGCTTTCTTGCTATTAATACATCCAGAAAAATAAAAAAAATGCATTTACTCGAGATTCTAGAGTAATCAATTCAGAAGGAGACTGATAAGAAAATTAAGTAATACAAAGCATGCGCTTGAGGAATAAACTAAAAGGTCTAAAATGAATAAGAAATCCTAGGAGCATCAGATATTAGATTTTGAGTATAATGGGGAATACAGAACACATAAGCTAGTTTTATATGATACATGCCTTGTTAAGTGGCTCAGCCTTGGGGATTAGCCTTATATGAATATTCGCAAGGAGCAAACTCAGATTCTCCCGCTGGTTTCTTACATTGTCCCTCTGCAGATAGCACACAGAGGTTAACAAATTCTCATTCTGACCAAAGACCTGAGTAGAGTTTCAAGCAATTATAATCTCATTCTTTGAAGTAGAAACTGTTACCTGAAACCCAAACATTGCCCTTAACCAATCTAGCACATCCAGTTCCCCTGTTTTCTGCCTCTGCTGTTCAAATGAAGCTGGCCAATTCAACCCACGTGTATTTGAGAGAGCAGAAACGGCTGCTTTAACCTGGTGAGGAGTATTTAAGGAAAAACTAAAAATCTTGACTAATGACATACTATTTCGAACTACATGTGCCTATATTTCCGTATGTATGAGTTTATGTAGTACCTCCTCAAGTTGCATAATGGACTGAGAAGCTCCAGCCGAATCCAGGGGTAGAATATTATAGGGGGCATATATTTCCTTTTTGGCCTGAACATCATTTGCTGCAGCAATGATCTGTTCAATAATTCATGCCATTAAGTTCTTGCATAGAATCCTTCAGTGCGTGCCAGAAAATTTGAGGACATTTAAGTGGAAGATTAGTAATTGTGCACCTAAGTTTGAATATTAGTACTGACCTCAGGAGCAACTTCTTCAACTTTTTCAGACTTATTAACTGCACAAAGAACTTCAAAAAGCACCCCAGCTGTCTGATATGCTTTACCGAGCTGAGCTCTGTTTTCAAAAGATTTAAAAACCTTGCACTAATTAGTACCAAACCACGGTAAATTTATAAAGAGGATATTTATGATACCACGGGAGTTACAGTTACCTGTCTGCTTGTTCTCCCTTGTTAAGAGACACGACATACTGCTCATAGTATTGCTTGTAAAAGCTCTCAATTTCCCGTGCATCAGTCTTTTTCACACGAGAAGCAAGACTCGACGCGTTGTCCTGAATGAAAGCAATTTGTTTAGCTAACCCCTATACTTAATGATCGGGCACAAGGAACTTTGTTGGGAATATTGAGGACCTCCTAAACAATTGACTCAACCATACTCTACCGGAAATTGATGGTTATAAAACACCCGAGAAATTCTGGAAAAATAATACTACAATGCTTTGAATCTGAATATATGCTTTGTTGCATACTTTAACTGAAAACTTCCATTGAAAATTATCTGCCCTAAGAAAAATTTTCCCCATCAAACTGAGGAAGTATTTAAAAAACTGAACTGAACCGGTTTAATCACTCTCTTCCCCAATAATAGTGAAGTAATCCTATTACATTTCCCAATATCTTACACTTTATATACTCCCTCAAGTTTAAATAATTCTAATCTAAAAACAAATACAAGTAATAAGGGGAAAACAATATATAAAGAGAAAAATAAAAAAATCAAATCAAATCATACGTACACGCTCTAAACGTTGGAAGAGATTGGTTTTGAATTGCCGAACACCACGTCCACCTGAGGTGGGATCCAATCTATGCGCCTTCTCAAACGCATAGAACCGACCTGTAACAACGACATCAAACAGGAAAAAGAGGGGAAAATAAGAAATTGCAGAGATTAATGTGTATGTAGAGGTTGAATGTAATGGTAGGAGGAGACAAAGACATACAAAGATAAGCAACGCGAGGGCGTTCATTTTGGATTTCTCTAGCGACGCGAAGGATTGGTGCAATGGACTGGAGAGAAGAGGGAACAACCTCGTTGTCAAACACCTCCATAGAGAAGGTAGTGGTGGCGGCACTTCGTGACGGTCGCCTAGTCAGTGACGAGGGCCCTGCGCCCCCGACCGGTGTTTGGGGGGGGTCCATTCCCTCCGCCGGTCTCGCCGGATTCGTCATCCTATTTTTTGTCCTCTCCTAATCAGTGCTGTCGGTAGCTTAGCTAACTAAATGTAGCTCTGGCTGCGACACCACCGGTCTCTTCCAGCTCCTCCAGCTCCTTTCCGTTTCTCCCTCTCTTCCCTTCAATTTCTGTTCAAAACTATCTCATATTATACCTCAAAAGTGCCATAATCATCATCAGAATATACTTGACGATCAAACACGCTCACAATCACCTTTAAACACATAATACAGATGCATACACATGTAGATTCAAATATTACTAGTCTTAACATTCACAACTGAACCTGTATATGTAATGAAGATCTTCTCTGGCATATAATGCTGCACCTATCTACATCATCCTAATCAAACATAACCATAATCGAAATCACTCGAATTCATTCCAGAAAGTTACACACATATACATCCAAAAATATCATTATATACAAAAACTCATGCATACATTCATACAAATCCAAAAAAAACTAGAAAACTTACAGCCTAGCTAGCATCTTAAATTAACCGATTGAAACTTCATCTTTTTGTATACGTACAGTCCTACAGCTATACTCATAAATCATCAAACAGGCTCGTTTCACATATAACTAAATCAATTCATTTCATTCCACAATCTGAAACCTTCTACTAGCTGATCAACCAGTATAAATACACACATAAACTTTCTGATAAATACATACATAATATGAAAAAGTGTACTTACGGATGAAACTTGACGATGATGAAGAAGAGAATGAGCTTGTGCTGCCTGAAAATAACGAGCAAGTAGAGGCAAGGAGGAGGGAAAAAAAACAAACCGATCAAATTAAACTACAAAGAGAAATGAAATAAGTTTTAGGTGATCTCGAGATCTCGAGAGAGAGGAAAAAATGATTGTAATGAAAATGTAAAAGGAAAAAAACGTACCAAGCGGAGACCCAAAAAAAGAAGAAAGAGAGAGGAGAAGTGAACGGATAGTGGGAGAGGAGGGAATGGAGGGAAGGATTTAAAACGGAGGGAGAATGACAGTTGATAGCTTCAGAACCAACGGACACGTGGAAGGTAAACCGTCATTTACGCTAAATCTGTTACAATTCTCTAACCGATGGTTCACATAATTTTCACCTCTCTTTCTTATTCTTTTTTGTTTCAAAATATTATATTTACTAGAGGTAACACCAATTATCGTACTGGTCTCGGATACATTCCTCATCGTCTCGAGCTTCGGATATATCAATTAATGTCCTAATATATATATCGTGTAAAGTGATATATACAACTGATACGTAAATAACGATCTGATACATCATGTATGTCCTAATATATAGTAAAGTGATGTATTTGACTGATACGCGGTGTAAAGTGATGTATCCTCATAAAATAAGAATTTTTGTAATTTTTTTCAAATGATAGAAAATTTTAGAGAATATAATAAAATAAATTATGATGTATTTCATATGAAATCAAAGCTTATACACTTAGAAACATTTGAATAATTATATATTTCAAATGAAACAATAAGAAGGTATACAAACCGAAAAGAAACTTGAAACTTGAAACTGAGTGCATGAGGTAATTTTGATATCTTGTTTTTTTTTTTAAAAAAGTAGTTTCTCTACCTCTATAAAGTAAGTACTGGTAAAATTTGTATACGATCAAAGTGATGTACTAGAATCCAGACTTATCAAAGTAGTTATTCATTATCAAAGTGGTTAGTGCTCTGTAGCTACAAACGTGTGGAGAATAGTATTGCATTGGCAAGGAAACCATCGACAAGCTACAAATTGGTATGAAACTAACTATATGAAAAGGTAAGGGCAATGTTGCTTCTATTTTCAGAATTACACTTGTGGCTTCTGTATACGAGTTGTGGCTCAAAAGAAATTGTCACGACCCGATTTCTCGAGTCATGGCGGCAGCTACTATAATCCATCAGTAGGTAAGTCAACCCATAACCCGGAACAACAAGCTAAAAAATAGTAGGCAAAATTTAAGATAACAATATAAACAGACGGAAGCAAACCAAAATATATACAAATAAAGATCCCTTCCAGAACCTGGAAGTCACTAATACAGAGCTCCCAACAGAACAAGTACAAAACAATGAACTCTCTCCTCCTCCGTGGGCAAGATCATGGTAGCATGGGGAGACAACTCATGGAACCTCGCCTCGTACTCTGAGATGGTCATCGGGACCTACTCCAATCTGGAGAACTGATCACGAAACCTATCCCTCACGCTTCATGGCATGAACCGGGCCAAGAAAGCATCTGAGAACTGACTCCAAGATATATGAGGCGATATAGCTAGCCTGGACTCTCGATACGAGCACCACCATTGCCTGGCTGGCCCACGGAACTGATGAGCGATGAAATCGGCTCCTCTCGACTCCAAGAGGCCTAATGACTGTAGTTGCTCCTTGAAAGTGAGCTGGAACTCGTAAACGTCCTAACCAATCGCCCTTGAGAATATAGGCGATGCCAACCTCTAGAATAACCCGAGCATCTTCTGCTCGCGCAGTGACATCCTGGACTGGTGGTGGTTGAACCTCTAGTGTCGTTGCGGCTAGTATCTGAGTCAGAAGGGCATGAAGATCAGGAGCTGCAACTGGTGCGGGTGGTGGCTGGGCTGGCTACGACCCCACTGTCTGTGAAGATACATGTGATGCATGGGGCTCCTCCTCCCTATCTCGGGCCCAGTGGCGGAGCCAGAATGTTTAATAAGGGGTTCAAAATTCGTAGAAATAAACACACTGAGTAGCCGAAGGATTCGACATCTAATATATATACATAAAAATATTATTTTAACCATGTATAAATAGTATAATGTTCTGTCAAAGGGGGTTCAGATGAATCCCTTGTACCTAGGTGGCTCCGCCCCTGCTTGAGCCGGTGCAGTGAAACCGGTGAACCTGGGGCTTTGCCAAAGACTCATTACTTGTCGTTCCGGGTTACAGGTTGGTTTACCTAGGCATGTTGTTTATTTTTTGAGATGTACATTGCCATTTTGGTAATACAATGTGTTTAGTTATAAAAAAAAAAAACCGTTAACAGAGTTCTATTACAGTGTTATTTTCCCATTTGCATTGAGAGAGATGACAAAGGCTATACACCTGAGAAATTGCGCCACAAATCCATCAATTTTCAATTCAATCATCTCCATAGCTCGGCAATTTTTCTCTACAACATGTGCAGCAGCAGGATATGAAGGTGTACGTAAATTATTTGGTTCATCTATTGGTGTTTTACAAGACAAAGATCTTCTCAAAAAGGCTCCAAATGGGGAGCTTTTAGTACTATATCTTATTGATAATGGAGCAATGGATGCAGATGCTAGTTTATACAATCAGCTTCTGAAGAAATGTACGGAATGGAAACGATTGAAAGAAGGTAGAGTAGTTCATGAACACTTCTTGAGGTCGAGGTTTAGTCATTATACTGTTCCGAATAACACGTTGATTAATATGTACGCCAAGTGTGAGAGTATGGGTGATGCTCGGAAGGTGTTTGATGAAATGCCTGAGAGAGATATGGTTTCTTGGACTGCGTTGATTACTGGGTATTCGCAGAATGAGGGTGCTAAGGAGGGGTTGGTTTTGTTTACTGAGATGTTGAGGTTTGGGTTTATGCCGAATCAGTTTACGTTTGGGAGTGTTATTAAGGCTGCTGGAGCGTTGGAGAGTGACAGTACGGGTAGGCAATTGCATGGGGCATGTGTGAAGTGTGGATATGAAGATAATGTTTATGTTGGGAGTGCTCTTGTGGATATGTATGCAAGGTGTGGACTAATGGATGAAGGGAAGATCGTGTTTGACAAGTTAAGTTGCAAGAATGAGGTTTCGTGGAACGGTTTGATTGCGGGGCATGCGAGGAAAGGTGAGGGAGAAATTGCTCTGAAGCTTTTCTGTGAGATGAAAAGAGGCGGTTTTCAGCCGACGCACTTCACGTTTTCTAGTGTTTATGCAGCCTGTGCAAACATTGGAGCTCTAGAGCCCGGGAAATGGGTGCATGTTCATATGATCAAATCAGGGTTGGAACTTATTGCTTTTATTGGTAATACTCTGCTTGATATGTATGCTAAGTCTGGTAGCATTGATGATGCTCGAAAGGTTTTTGATCGATTAGTGAAAAAGGATGTGGTCTCTTGGAACTCGATGCTTACCGCCTATGCTCAGCATGGACTTGGAATAGAAACCGTAGAGTGCTTTGAGGAGATGTGTAGGATAGGACCTGAACCTAATGAAGTGACTTTTCTTTGTGCTCTCACAGCTTGCAGTCATGCTGGGCTTCTAGACAATGGAATGCATTATTTTGAATTGATGAAGAAATTTAAAATAGAACCTAATATTTCACATTATGTGACCATTGTTGATCTCCTTGGTCGATCAGGTCAACTTGACCGTGCTGAAAAGTTCATTAATGAAATGCCAATTGAACCAAGTGCAGCCATTTGGAAAGCTTTGCTTGGAGCTTGTAGGATGCATAAAAAATTGGAGTTGGGTGTTTATGCAGCTGAACGCGTGTTTGAACTTGATCCACATGATTCGGGGCCACATATTTTGCTGTCCAACATCTATGCCTCTGCTGGTAGAAGAAGTGATGCTGCAAGAGTTAGAAAAATGATGAACCAGAGTGGAGTTAAGAAAGAACCTGCTTGTAGTTGGGTGGAGATTGAGAATGCTGTTCATATGTTTGTAGCAAATGACGATGCTCATCCACAGAGAGAGGAGATCCGTAACATGTGGGAGAAGATAACTGATAAAATTAAGGAAATTGGCTATGTTCCAGACACTAGCCACGTGCTTTGGTTTATGGATCAGCAGGAGAGGGAAGAGAGGTTGCAATACCATAGTGAACGACTTGCTTTAGCATTTGCACTTCTCAATTCTCCATCTGGATCCCCTATCCGAATAAAGAAGAATATCAGAGTTTGTGGTGATTGCCATACTGCATTTAAGTTTGTTTCAAAGGTGGTAGACAGGGAAATCATCCTGAGAGACACTAATCGGTTCCATCATTTTCGTAATGGTTCTTGTTCCTGTGGAGACTACTGGTAGTGCAAAAAATATTCCCATATATGCAATGGTTAACTATCAAAGACTCGTTTAAATTATCTGTGCTAACGTGAAATCATTCTGGACTTGACTATCATGTTGGACATTGTTGCGATTGGATGATGCATGTTTTCCTACCGAAATTGGTTGTTGGCTTATACACAAGCATTTTTTATATAATAGTCATCCATCAAATGGCTTTGCCTTATAAGGCTGATTTGACTACTTTATTACTTTCTAACACATGGTTAGAACCAGGTTACTCGCATGGTCTCTGCCTCTCTGAATAGCACATGAATGATAGCATAATGGCCAGAGGTTCTGGAAAATACTGGTGCCAATTGCCGATGATTTTTGCACTTGTAGAGAATCAAGACCATCTTGCAGATTCTCTAGAGAAGCATCTAGCTATGAAATGAAGGGACCTTTATGCAGAAAGATAGTAAGTCTTCGATATTTTATCTATTTCATGTACCTTGATTTTAAGTACCTTGAGTTCTACCTTCTGTCTTTCTAAGAGCTTGTTACATTTTCTACTCCACATTGTCTCTTGCTCAGGACCGCGACAAGTCCTACAACATGTCTTGTTATGTACAATCTTTTAGGTAATAGCGGATACAATTGCTTCATGTTCATGCTTCTAACAACATGCCGAACTCTCTTACAGAATATCCCATAAAGTAGTTATTACAGTTCTTAAAAAGCGAACATTTGCTCGGAGATCAATCAGGAAGTGTAAAGGCCACTTTGTTTTCCTCTGTCCTGTGTATATTCTCATTAATGACATAAATAATGTTACTTGGTGCTGCATACTGACATTTATGAATTTACTTGTCAAAATAAACAGAAATGAGTTAATGCTGCTCTGTTGAACTTCAGGAACAATTACAGTAGAACTTGATAATGGGGTAGCAGTGTAACAATGCAACTCAGAAATGCTTCTCAAATTCCTCTGAGATGTGTAGGTAGTCAAAGCCTTGAGAATAGTACAAGAGCATGGATCCATGAAGATACTATGGCAGAGGCCAAAGATTCTGGAAATAATTTCATAGCACATGGTGAAGCAGACGAAAGTTGAGAATCTTGATTGAAAATGTGACTGCAGTGTTATGAGGGTAAGACAATCATATTGGACCCCGAACTTCGAA
The DNA here is from genome assembly GCF_036512215.1 of Solanum lycopersicum. Lineage (NCBI taxonomy): Eukaryota > Viridiplantae > Streptophyta > Magnoliopsida > Solanales > Solanaceae > Solanum > Solanum lycopersicum. Next base: position 1,363,626 of record NC_090810.1, on the reverse strand, counting down.
TTAGGTCAAAGATTGCTAGTTCATTTAACCCTTGTTACTAGGCTGAATGTCACAGAGAACTTGAGATTCTAATGTCAGCAAGTAGAAAGCACCAGTAAGTTCTCGATTCTGTCTTCAATCATTGTACTTTCCAATTACTTTCCCTCGAATGAAAACAAAAACATCGAGATCTATTCTGTGAGAACTACTTCTTTTATATATTTCTTCGCCTTTCACCTCTCTGTTTACTTTACATTCAATTAGTTTACTCTGCTCGATAAGTTCCAGATCATCTTTGTTAGTCATTATAATAGCATTTGTTATCAAATGAATACAGGACTGTTTGGATTCAGAGACCCGATGGTTACAGGTGTAGGCTAATGCGACTGTGATTTGATCATCTCAATTATGCTTTCCTGTATGAACGGGGACTGTGTTTTGCTGATCAGGATACAGATCAGATGGAAGGATGTGGCGAAGAAAATAAGATCTTTCACCAGATCGTGTCAAAGAAGCTTATAACTGAAGTACTTGAAGTGAGAAAGCAAGAAATGTTGTAGACAAACTCAGTCAAGGGATGTCCTTCCTCTCTCCAGCCAGAAATCGCTGAAACCTAGTATGCTCCTGTGAAGTTTTCCAATAAAAACCTTTATTGTTGCTTGAATTCAACGTGGTAGCCAGGGACGAATCAATCCTTTACCCCAGGGGTGTCACGCGACACTCCTTCACTAGATAGGTCAATTTTTTGTTCGTACTTCTGATAACATGATGATTTTTAGTATAATTTGTGAGTAATCCAACATGAATAATGTGTTGAATATAGTATCAAGTCGTACCATTCTATCATGATGTTTCTTAAATATAATTCTTCCTTTTATAGCTTTGTATAATATAAAAGGTTTCATTGGGTGAATGAAATGAAATAAATACAAAGAGATGTATAGAAAAGAAAAAAAAAGGGTCTTTTGTGAATAATGCAATTTATATTTGATATAACATATAGTTTGATTGAACTACAGAGAACTCCTGAACTCCATGAATGCAAGACAAGCTCAATCTCTACGTGTATTGGATAGCCTTATGCCCAACACCATTCTTAGCCTCATTGCAAGATCATCATCGCTATCCCAAACGCAGCAAGTTCATGCTCATATCCTCAAAACTGGCCATTCCAGTGACACCCATTTCACCAACAAGGTCCTTTCCCTCTACGCCAACTTCAATTGCTTTGCTAATGCAGAATCTCTTCTTCACTCGCTTCCCAACCCCAATATCTTCTCTTTCAAATCTCTCATTCACGCTTCATCAAAATCTAATCTTTTTAGTTACACCCTTGTTTTATTTTCTCGGTTACTATCGAAGTGTATTTTACCTGATGTACATGTACTTCCTAGTGCTATTAAAGCGTGTGCTGGGTTATCGGCGTCAGAAGTTGGGAAACAAGTTCATGGATATGGTTTAACAACTGGGTTGGCGTTGGATTCTTTTGTTGAAGCTTCTTTAGTTCATATGTATGTGAAATGTGATCAGTTGAAATGTGCACGTAAGATGTTTGATAAAATGCGTGAGCCGGATGTGGTTTCGTGGAGTGCTTTATCTGGTGGTTATGCGAAGAAAGGGGATGTTTTTAATGCTAAAATGGTGTTTGATGAAGGTGGGAAGTTGGGTATTGAGCCGAATCTTGTTTCGTGGAATGGGATGATTGCGGGGTTTAATCAGAGTGGATGTTATTTGGAGGCGGTTTTGATGTTTCAGAGGATGAATTCGGACGGGTTTAGGAGTGATGGGACGAGTATTTCGAGTGTTCTTCCTGCAGTAAGTGACTTGGAGGATCTCAAGATGGGTGTTCAAGTTCATAGTCATGTCATTAAAACGGGTTTTGAGTCTGATAACTGTATTATCAGCGCGTTAGTTGATATGTATGGGAAGTGTAGGTGTACTTCGGAGATGTCACGAGTGTTTGAAGGGGCAGAGGAAATAGATTTGGGTGGTTTTAATGCTTTGGTTGCTGGGCTATCACGGAATGGTCTTGTTGATGAGGCTTTTAAAGTTTTCAAAAAGTTTAAGCTCAAAGTGAAGGAATTGAATGTAGTCTCGTGGACTTCGATGATTTCTTCCTGCTCGCAACATGGCAAAGACCTTGAAGCGCTGGAGATTTTTAGAGAAATGCAGTTGGCTAAGGTGAGGCCTAATTCTGTAACTATCTCTTGTTTGCTTCCCGCATGTGGCAATATCGCAGCACTAGTACATGGAAAGGCAACACATTGCTTCTCTTTGAGAAATTGGTTTTCAGATGACGTCTATGTCAGTAGTGCATTAATAGATATGTATGCCAATTGTGGAAGGATTCAGTTGGCTCGCGTCATTTTTGACAGGATGCCAGTACGTAATTTGGTTTGTTGGAATGCAATGACCAGTGGATACGCAATGCATGGTAAGGCTAAGGAAGCTATTGAAATCTTTGACTCAATGCGAAGAAGTGGGCAGAAACCTGACTTCATTAGTTTCACGAGTGTTTTATCTGCATGCAGTCAAGCAGGCCTTACAGAGCAAGGGCAGCATTACTTCGATTGTATGTCTAGAATTCATGGACTTGAGGCCAGAGTAGAGCACTATGCTTGTATGGTCAGCCTTCTTGGTCGCACAGGAAAGCTTAAAGAAGCCTATGATATGATTTCCACAATGCCAATTGAACCAGATGCATGTGTTTGGGGTGCTTTGCTGAGTTCTTGTAGAACACATCGTAATATGAGTTTGGGTGAGATTGCTGCTGATAAACTATTTGAACTTGAACCCAAGAATCCTGGAAATTACATCTTACTATCCAATATTTATGCGTCTAACAACAGATGGAATGAGGTAGACAAGGTAAGGGACATGATGAAACATGTGGGCTTGAGTAAAAATCCAGGATGTAGTTGGATTGAAATCAAAAACAAAGTACACATGCTATTAGCAGGAGATGATTTACATCCTCAAATGCCACAGATTATGGAAAAGTTGCGAAAATTAAGCATGGACATGAAGAATACAGGTGTTTCACATGATACAGAACTTGTTTTGCAAGATGTTGAAGAACAGGATAAGGAGTTGATCTTGTGTGGGCATAGTGAGAAGTTGGCTGTCGTTTTAGGAATTTTGAACACTAACCCAGGGACTTCTCTAAGAGTCATTAAGAACCTTAGAATTTGTGGTGACTGCCATACTTTTATCAAATTCATCTCCAGCTTTGAAGGGAGAGAAATTTATGTTAGAGATGCTAACCGTTATCATCACTTCAATGAAGGTATCTGCTCATGTGGAGATTATTGGTGATTGAGATTGTAATCTTGAGAAGTTCCTCATGCATTGAGAGTACCTGAAGCAGGATGTTTGTGAAATCCAGTTAAGGTAGGATGCAACAGAACCAGTTGCATTTAAACAAAAATGCAACTGAGCAGCCAAGTCTAACCCTGGTGTCTAAATCTAACAATCCAAGCACTTGTAATCAATTGGGGATTCTTGGTGATTACAACAACATATATCCAGTGTAGTCCCACAAAATGGAGTCTGAGAAGGGTGGAGTGACAGTAATTTGAGCATTTGACAGAACCTGGAAGCTGGATCTGTGAATCCAAAATGTGGGGTGGATACACCAGGACTATCGCGTTTATGAGAAATTGGAACTCAACAGCCAAGTCTTATTCCAAAGGCGAAAATCTAACATCCAAGCACTTGTAAGTGGTAACCATCCAACTTTTAATGATATTATTTGTAAGTTCTTATCAGACATTCTTAATAACATCAAGCACTTCTAATGCCATTTTTCTTATTTAAACAAGAAAGTTTTTTTTTCAACCTCTGATGCATGAGATTTCTTTCTTATTCGCGGAGTCAAATGACCTTCATTCTTCTGAATTATTCATTGAGAAAGTTGACAGCTTAAATATTCTACTGATTCATCTAGTCTTCTGTGCTTGTTAGAGATGATTTACAGGGTTGCAAGTCATTTCTCCCTGTGTAGATTCTTTGCAATGTGCAACACACTCCCTCTTTTACGTTTCCTTTTTCCTTTTTGATTTTTAACAAGGACTAGCTTTAAAAGAATACAAGGAATTAAAGATTACTTAAATGGGAAGGCTTTTAAAAGCTAAACCATTCAGTTAGTAAAGTAGTCAAAAGTGTCAAAATCAAACAATGAAGGGCTTTATATGCAAATAATCAGAAGAAAAAAACTAACATAAGTGTACACATGAATTCTAGGCATCTAAGGGTAAAAGCAATACCAATACTCTTATGTATTTATGCTTGAAGAGAAGTAGATCCTCTATCATGGTAAAAGCATCATATATACTGAATTGGATTTCCATTTCCTCTCACAACAATTAGTAAATCTACATTATTGATTTCGTTTCAGATTGCCCAAGTTACAGCATTCCCACTAGAAAGAAAACAGGACTAAAAATACAAGCAATTCTACCTAGATTCACTGGCATGAGTTTCAGAGCCTCTCAAGAACGATCGTCGCCACCATATCTGGAATGATTTGCTTAGGTTAGGGCATTCAGTACCATGCTTAGAGAAACACTTGAACCAATCCATAAACAGAGCATATTGTTCCTTCAAAGGAAGAGTAAGGAGTGCTTGACCCATCGCTTCCTCCAATGCCTTCATGTCTAGGCCTTTTTTGCATCTCTGTAACCATCCAAAGTCCAACAGCATTGGTCTAAACCATGTCTGAAGAAGCCCCGACCTTGCTTCAGAGCGGCAATGCATTTTCCCAGTGCCCATTGCTATGAATAACATAGCTGTCACCCGGCTAAGTTCGTATCTGACCAATGGAGATGCACAGTTATGCATTGCAAGCAACTGACTTTGTTTGGTCCATATATCCACCAAGTCCTCTGCCATCTGGTGATCTAGCAAAATTTCAAGCAGCCATATGATGTTGTCAACCTGCTTAGATATGCGGTCAATCAAGGTCCGGTCTTCTTTCTTAGCCAATTTTACAGATGGACTCGTAGCAGTTGCCTCCTCAAGCAAACTAACAAGTGAACTTATACAAGACAGGCATATTGCAAATATATCCACCTTGTTCAGATCAGAACAGTCCTTTTCATAGACTGAGCTTCTGCACAGGAGACCCTTGACTAAGGATTTTAGCTCGTTTCTTGAATTGGCATCAATGCAGGTGGTCACAGACCAAACAAGCTGCTTAGACAAAGTCTGTTGGGAATCTGTCATATCTAGAGCATAGAGTCTGGCCGAAATGTCTCTAGCTGTTTCATGATCAAACTTCATTTTATTAAACAATCTTCTCAATTTCTCTTCCTCTTCCTCAGTCCAAGGAACAGCTTCAAGGTACTTCAAACACGATAAAACACTCCGGTTGAATTTGATTCCAGCTGATACCTAAACATTAACCAGGGATAGCATGAAACCACCAAGACAAGTTGAAGATAGGGGAGTGAGAGAAGTCAAATACTAGCCAAACAACCAGGCGTGTATTTTATTGTGTGAAAACCAATAGGAGTCGTTTGTAGAGTGTATATAATAGTACTGAATAGGGTGTATTAGTAATACTAGAATTTTCTTATCCACTGTTTGGTTTCGTGTATCAAGAGTAATATTATCTTTACCCATATTTATCCATGTATAAATTGCTAGTACCATGGTTTGCTGTGTATTAGATATACACCCTATAATACTGAATAGTGTAGATATCCAATACATATATTAGTTATATAGGCTCAAAATCCTACCAAACAAAAGATCAAATAATAACATAACTGATGCATGTATTAGACCTTCTAATGCGTCCTGTCAATCGATCCCATAGAGTTCATCACACAATGAACATTCTTCCTTTCATGGAAGATGTAAGGTCAAATTTCTCGATTCAATAAAAGAGGATCTTCACTGTATGTACAACAATTCAGTACCCTAAGAAGATGGGGAAGAAAAAGCTTAAACTGGCTACCAAGTGCCATGTAAAACCAATGGTGGAACAAGGAAAAAGAGACCCGAAATTCCACGAGATAAGAACAATTACAAAACAAAGACACTCCTCTTTCACATTGAATTCAGTTAGTAACAGAAATAGCAATCTCAAGCAGTTTTTAATACTTAAAAGTCATTAGGCAGAAAAATTAGTAGAATGCAGAACTTGACCAGAGGACTGATATGATAGGCATTTAGAAGACTAAAGAAACAAAAGGGTGCAGACGCATTCTGGGAAAAAATACCAACCAAAAGTGTTTACAGGTTTTACTGGCCACAAGGCAAAGCTTTTTCCTACTTGACATTACTTAGCAGTTCCATTATAACTAATATTCAGAAATTAGAGAAAATTATTACAAATTTTTTCTCCATGTTAGAGAAAAGTTATATAAGTTTTTGCTTCCACAATTAGGAAAACAAAGATCAACCCGCTTCAGAAAGTTAGAAAGACCCACATCAAATACAAAAGTTAAAAGGCTTTTTGCAGGTATCAGTTATGTAGAACAAACTTGCTCCACTGTTTTGTAAAGCTCTGGCCATTTCAGGCACCTTAGTATGCATCCTGAAAGCTACGGGACTATAGAGCCTCATGAGACTTTGAAAGGTTGGAGATATAAGGAAGAATTTAACTGGATGATGAAAAGAATACAGTAAAGGAGACATGTCGGACGGCAGCATTATATCACACTGAGTAACTGAGGTTGCACCACCTTAAGAGCTTTGCAACTTTCATTGGGCAATTAGAAATTTGTTCAAGAATAAAGAAGAGGAAGTTTACTATAGAACTTTACCTATAAGAGAATGGTCCCAGCCATACACTAGACTTAAGGAAATAGTCAGACTTCTATTAAGAACACTGAATTAGCCTTGTACCATAAATATGCCGGAAAGAACTTTGGGGTTTCAAGGGACTAGCAGTGCAAGAATTAACCTCAGGAAACTGAACCAACCATGCAATTTCTAATGAGTCTATGTGGTTGTTCCAACCTTAGCAGCTTATCTAATAAGCCTTCAAACATGGAATATTAGATGCTAACTTCTTCAAGTTCTCTACATATTCTTCTATATTTGATAAAACATGTGGGATGTTCCATATTCTTAGATGAACAAGTAAGTATTTAAGAATAAATGTGCTATTTCCAATTGTTCTGCTAAGGTCTGTGTGCCTAATTAATGTTCAAACACGAAATATGTCGCCTATTTCATCACGAGGTGTCTACATACTATTCCCACTGCTTCAAAACATACGAGGAGTTCCAGAGTCTAAAATAAACAAGTAATTCATTCAGGAATCACCATCAATACACCCCAATACCTAATAGTCATTTGACAAATATTCGGTTTTTAAGTAACTCAACTACATCCACTGTTCCAAATTAACTAACCTATATTGACTTGACAAATTTGATAACCAAATTATTCATCACCTTTTCGGAAACAAAGCTTAATTAATTCACAGCATTTCTATCTTAGTCTAATAAACACCTACTAATGCTTTCCAAATAAAATAAGTTGGGAACACTTGAAATGATTGATGTAGTATAAATTATAGATCTTCAGATGATTACCTCGAGCACATCAATGGCGCGATAAGCACCCACCCTGAGAAGTTTCCGAGGAATATCATCCTCAAACATAAGCTCAATTGTATCGCGAAAAACACCTAAATTCTCCACATCAGGCACCTCTATCCTACAGAAACCCCTCGAATTTTTCCGATAGTCAGCAATCAAATTAGCAAAAACAGAACTATTGGTACTAAGAACCTCAGAGCTAAGCTCCAACACTAAGCCACTACCATTCTTTCCCTTCAGATTCAACCTCACATCAAAGATCCCCAAACTACAATCATCCCTAACCCCAACACCACCACTAGCTTGCTGCTCACAATCAACCGGAGTCGGCGACTTGGGTATCTCAGGGAAAATAACCGGACCAGTTGGGTTTAGGGTTTCGTCAATAGAATCAATCGGAGAAACCCGACCCGGTGAGAGGATCCGACGTGGGTCAATTCGGGTCAGTCTGGAGGGGTTTTGAGGAGAATTAGGGAAAGAAGATAAGGAATTGGAAGAAGACTTTGTGGGTACTTCCGGTTTTAGAAAAGATTGGGTCTTCTTGGGATTTTGAGCCGGAACTACAGCTGGGTTCTCCGGACTATGTGGTGGTACAGTAAAGGAGCAACACCAAGCTCGGCGATGATGTGACGGCGGTTCACGGCGGCGATTGTGGTGGTGGGGTTGAGATTTCAGGCGCGTTGGGTCGTGCATTTCGAGGGTAAAAAGCTTAAAAGATACAGAACGACAGTATGTATGTTTGAAACTTGGAATGGTTCAAGAACTACACAGTTTACAGAGTACTCAGTTTGATCCGATATGTAGAAATGTGGAAACTTTACATTTCTTGGGAAATGGGCATCGCCATGTTCTTCTCTAGGGCGAAGTATTGGTGGAGAAGAGATTCTGATGCTTTGTGAAGCTGACGGTAAAAGCAACAGTATAGATACTGGCAAAGTGAGCTGTGAAATTGATTTTTTTTTTTTCGATACACTAAGTTATCACTATACGCATAATCCAACAAAAAATTGAACCAATAACAAATTATGCATATCAATCTTACTTATTGATAACGTGATAATAACTTTACCGTTAAAAATCTCTTTGGAAAAGGTGCTTAAGTCGTCACTATATACAGAGTTAGAAGGAAATGTTGATCATTAAAAATTATTGTATACTATCGGATCTTATATTTACGAGAGCTAATTGCTTAAACGTATGACCTCTTTAATTAGATGATAGTAATTTTACCTTAAAAGTCTCGTTCCAACTTTGCATAAAATTTAAAAGTACAATGAAAATTTTATTCGTAAATATTTTTTGATTCATATTATTAAAAATTGAGATAAAAGGAAAGAAGTATTTATTTCTTTCATCTCTTTTTCTAAGAGAAAAAAGGGGAAAAGGAGATTTTGAATATTTATATAATAAGTAATTGATAGATCTATTTGTTGCCTTTTTGATTCTATAGCCTAGTGTCCGGTGCATAATGAGTGGGAAGAAGACTATATTCTATTTTTGATCAATCTTGGACAACAAATGAAATATTTCTAAGAAATAAATTAACAAAAATATAATGAATAATATTTAAATAAATTAAAAAGTAAATTATGTTTTCTTAGTAATTATGATGTTTAAATTAATTTACGTACGTCATAATTAATTTGATAAGATATTTGTTATCTACTCCAAAATTGTGGCTTGGATGAGTTTTCAAAATAATAATGTTCCATACATTTGGATTATAATAAACTTTTGGGAAGTATAACTTTCATAAGTAGTAATTTAACTTATTCACATAATCACATTAGTGTTTGGTCCTTTTGGGAAGTAACTATTATAAGTAGTGATTTAACTTATTCACATAATCACATTAGTATTTGATCCTTTTGGAAGTAACTATCATTAACTTAATCACATTAATTAAAATATTGTACCAAACATAATTATTTTATGGAATTTCAAAAATTGTTACTAGTTTTAACGAGTGATGTCTTAAAAATTTAGTATATCATTGAAAAGTTCATATCTTAAATTTGAGGATATCTTTGTGCACATGCAAAGTGAAATTTGATGGATTTCTGAAAAGAAAATTTAAAAGCGGAACTCGAACAATCGAATTATCAAAATTGTCTTCCCGACCAACAACTTCTTGAAAGTAGAGGCATCAAAAAGCTTGCCCAACATAGTAAAGGGGCTTGGGGATAGAGGATTTCCTATCTTTCTTCGTAAAATAGAAGTTTAAGACGAATCTAACTATGATATGTATTGATACAATTAGGTTGAACAAATAGATACAGTATATCCACTAGATATAAAGCAAAAAGATACAAAACAAACGGTAAGAATATCACTGTCGCTGTCAGTACAGAATTAGAATAGGACCTAAACAAAGAACTTTTCTCTTTGTCAACAAACAATAAAAGTTCTATACAACGTATGAATCGTAATTATACAAACTATCACTATATCTGATAATTAAACATCAAACTATCATTGTTCCTAACTTTTAAATATTTTCAAGACTTGCAACATTTGTTGGCCCAATATATATTCTTAGCCCAAAAAAATTTCAATATTGGGCCTACTTTGACTTTTCTTTCATCAGCCCAAAAGCTCCCAAATTGTCTGCGGTCTCCGATCAAACTACCGAAGGCAAAACCCTGTGAGCTAAACTCCATCTTCGTGGCCTTTCTTCTTCCCTACACACATGGCTTCATCGCCACCATTTCTACTTTCATCTCTGTCGTAAACCCATTTTTCTTCTCTTACACATGCGTGCAATATTGATAGATGGACGTAAGAAGATTGAAAATTCCCAAAACTATAGCTATATTTTCACATATCAAACGTCCTTTAACTTGTGTGATTTATACTGCTTCTTCAGATCAAATCAGTGAACCATTACAAAAAGGGGACTCAAATAAGCCTAACCCCAGCTCAGAAAAGAAACAGATAAAGGGATTAGATTTGAATTTGCGGAAGTGGGTTGTTTCAGTTCTTTCAGACCCACCTGTAGATTCGTTAAAGATTAAAGATTTACTGACCCTTTTGAATCCTCAACAGTTTGATGCTATTTTCTTGGAAATTCATTCGTCTTTGAAACCATTGAATGTTTTGAAATTCTTCCACGTAGCTTCTGGTACTTGTAGTTTTAGTTTTACTGTTAGATCTTATTGTACTTTGGTTCGTTTGCTTATTGCTTCGAATCATGATGCTCCAGCTAGGTTGCTTTTGATTAGGTTAATTGATGGGAAACTACCTGCATTGTTTGATAGTTTACAACAAAAGCATGTAGAGGTTGCTGTTTCGTTAGCGGAGTTAAGTGGTGTGTCGGATTTTGGTGTTGCTGTCAGGACTTTTGATCTTTTGCTTCATTTGTGTTGTACTCAATTCAAAAGTGTTGGTTTTGATGCTGCATTGGATGTGTTCAGGTCGTTGGCAAGTAGGGGAGTGTATCCCTCTTTGAAAACTTGCAACTTTCTGTTGAGTTCTCTTGTGAAAGAGAATGAGCTTTGGAAGAGTTATGAGGTTTTTGAGATTTTGAAGGACGGTGTTAAACCAGATGTTTACTTGTTTAGCACCGCGATCAATGCTTTCTGTAAAGGGGGGAAGGTGGAGGAAGCACAGGAGTTATTTCGGAAGATGGAAAACATGGGTATTTTGCCAAATGTTGTCACTTATAATAACCTCATTCACGGGCTTTGCAAGAATTGTAATTTAGAAGACGCATTCCTTCTAAAGGAAGAAATGATATTAAATGGTGTTAACCCAAGTATTGTCACGTATAGCATGCTTATTAATTGTCTGATGAAACTTGAGAAATTTGATGAAGCTGATTGTGTGTTGAAAGAAATGTCAAACAAAGGGCTTGTTCCGAACGAGGTGTTGTATAATACCATCATTAATGGTTATTGCTCAGCAGGAGATATTCAGAAAGCTCTAAAGGTAAGGAATGAAATGCTAACAAAAGGAATTTTTCCCAACTCAGCTACTTACAATTCACTGATCAAAGGTTTCTGCAAGGTAAATCAAGTTAGTCAAGCTGAAGAATTCTTAGAAGAGATGTTATTACATGGATTGGGTGTAAATCCTGGTTCATTCAGTAATATTATCCTTGTACTGTGTACGAATTCTAGGTTTGTTGCTGCACTACGTTTTGTTAAGGAAATGACATTAAGACGTTTGAGGCCAAATGATGGGTTGCTGACCACATTAATTAGTGGGCTTTGCAAGGAAGGAAAACATTCAGAGGCAGTTGAGCTCTGGTATATGCTACTAATGAAAGGGCTCACTGCCAATACAGTTACCTCAAATGCTCTAATTCACGGACTTTGTGAAGCTGGTAACATACAAGAGGCTGTTCGGCTGTTGAAAACAATGTTAAAAAGTGGTGTTCAAATAGATAGCATGACTTATAACACTCTTATATGTGCATTTTGCAAAGAGGGAAACTTGGATGGCGCCTTTATGTTGAGAGAAGAAATGGTGAAGCAAGGCATTGCACCTGATGTTTCAACTTATAATGTGCTACTTCATGGGCTTGGTGAGAAGGGTAAAGTAGATGAAGCCTTGTTGCTCTGGGATGAATGTCGAAGCAAGGGACTTGTCTGCGATATTTATACCTATGGAGCCTTAATTAATGGTTTGTGCAAAGCTGACCAACTTGAAAAGGGCAGGGACCTTTTCCATGAGATGCTCAGACAAGGCTTAGCCCCAAATTTAATTGTATATAACACTCTTATTGGAGCTTTTTGTAGAAACGGAAATGTGAAAGAAGCCCTTAAACTTCGCGATGACATTAGAAGCAGAGGTATTCTACCAAATGTTGTCACTTATTCCTCTCTTATACATGGCATGAGCAATATTGGGCTTATTGAAGATGCTGAGAACCTTATTGATGGGATGCGTAAGGAGGGAGTTCTACCTGATGTTGTTTGTTATACTGCATTGATAGGTGGATATTGTAAGTTAGGTCAGATGGATAAAGCAAGGAGCATTTTGCAGGAAATGTTATCACACAATATACAACCTAATAAAATAACTTATACAGTCATTATAGATGGGTATTGTCAAGCTGGTAAAGTTAAAGAAGCTAAGGAGTATTTCGCCGAGATGGTACAGAAAGGAAATACTCCTGATTCGGTCACCTATAACGTTTTGACGAAGGGGCTTTTAAAGGAAGGGGAGATAGAAGAAGCCTTTTCACTTTTAGATCATATTTCCCATACAGGAGTTGGTTTAGATGAAGTTACATATACATCTTTAGTGAATTTACTTCCCCAGAGATCAGCAAGTGCAAACCAGGAATGAACTGACCTGGCACAAAGTTCACACTCATCTGGTTGGACTTTTTGCTACCTCACGTTTTTAACGCAACACAGCTATATACTTGCTTGAGCACAGTTGGGCACTTGAAAAGCACATATATCTACTTGATTTTCTAATGACACAATGGAGTCAAGGCAACATCTGCACATTGGGTTAGATCATCATCTTTGGAACTTAATGATTTTCTCAATTATTGCCTTTTTTGCTGATTCCTTCTTGTTCTTGGAAAAAACAAGGGTTGCGTCATAATGCTAAAACTCTTATGTGTGATAATAGGGGTGTCATCCTAATATTGGAGATTGAAATAACAGGTGCTTGCCTTATCATTTCCAACCAGTTTCAGCATGTTGCCACATCCATGCGTTGTTGCTTTTTTGAACTTCTTGTGTCATCTTCTTGCATGGCCTTCAGTATTTATCTTTGATTGTATGATTTACTTTTTCAATATCATTAGACAACCATGTCTCCTTTTATCTTTTTCCTGTTTTCTTTCTGATCCATTTTATCAGGATAGTGATTTAGTGCTCTTGCATTGTCCTCAGTATTAAGCAGTTGTCTTGAAAATTCAGTGCTGATAGAATTGTGTGCCTCCTCAAACCAGCATATACATATAATATCATGCCATGCAATATTTTCCTCGTCCTCGGTCAGCCTTGACATGTAAAATGATGGCCAAATTAATAATTTGTGCACCGTATAGTCTTTTAAAGTCATATGAGTTTTGACGGGGCTTTACATTTTGTTTCACAGTTCCAGTACCTGTCCTAAAAAGTCCCATTGTTTCATGTTCTTGTGACTCATCTGTATCATACTTTCTCATTGTCTATATCACTCCCATCCCCTGTTGGAGCTAACATGTATTGATTTTTCTTTTTTGGCCTTTTCTTTTGATTTCTAGAAACTGGTTCGTTATTGTGGGTCCAGATTTCTTCCTTGTGCTTTGAGTTAGTTGCATATGCTGGGTAGATCAAGGAACCAAGCAGCTGGTGGATGGTTTTATGGTAATGTTTGTATGGTTGTTTGATAAATGTAGTGTACTTTTTTCTGTGGCACCTCCTTAGTTTTGCGTTTATTTCTATCATATTTCTTAGCTTTTCCTAATTTAGCTCATTTCCTTACTGTTCTAGGAAAAGAATGACTTTCTAGTTGAACTTATTTTCTAAGTTTTTCTCCTCACGTATGGAGCCAGTTCCTGCTTAACCCATTCAAGAAAAACTATAAATAAACAGGAAAAGTTCCATGTTTATTCTTAAACTATTTGTAGCTTGGACAAATTTCTGCTAGATTGGTAATTCCTGATAGATTATGTGCAATAGATTATGTTCCTTTTGTTTTTTTATTGGAAAGAAAGAAAGTTGTCCTTAAAATCACTGAAATTCTGCTTTTTCACTTTGAGAAATTGACCAAATTACATGTTTTCTTAGATATGCAAACAGATTAGATGGAGGATGTTTGATATAGGAAACACAGCTTGACTAACTCCACGGGATACTTGCCACCTCCCACCAGCAACAAATACCTGGTAACTCTGTCCACTAGGCTAGGACATATGGGAAGAATCACCTTTTTTTTTGTCTCCGCTGAGAATAACCTGGGACCTCATGGTTTTCAACCATTTCATGGACCTCTAGGCCACAGCCTTGGGGGTGGGGTGCTTAATGTAAGGAGTTTTAGGAGTTGATTGAAGCTAATTTTGCAGCTGCATAAATGGAATGTATTAGTTTTTGAAAGGAAGGTAGTGTCAGCTTATAGGTCTGTTCCAGATGCTGTGAATACCCAAGATGGATAAGGATTCTTGAGCTCTTTTCATCTATCATTTATATCTGGTATGGAAAAGGTGGTCAACTTATGAAATTAAGGACATACTGAATGTGGTGGCATAGAATTTTCAAAATATAGGACATTCTACAATTGTAGCCAACTATATTTTGCTTTCAATTATTTCCATATAGTTGATTTGCAAGGGATCGCAAGTCTTTTTTTCGTTTAACTCTAAATCTTTAGTTTTTTTAAAAAACGTCATTAAGATTCACAAGAGGTTTAAAATTGAAAGCTACTCATGCTGGTGCAAGGTAGCAATAGCAAAGTAGCAGATACCCTGTGGAGTTGGTCGAAGCACATGGAAGCTGATCTGCACACCACGGTTATCAAAAAAGAAATTGAGAGATACAGGTTCCATATAAAGAACAAAGAATTGAAAGCTACAGTATCGGCCCTTGTAGATGATGATTTTTTTCAGCAGAACTCCTTAATTGCTCAAATATTGGTTTTAGTTAAATTACTTGGACTAAGTAGTTCTTAAGCACCACACAAGCTAGGCGTCTTCAATTGGTTGTGTTTCCAAGGGGAACTATCTTTATAGCAGATGACTTGAGAAGGAGAAGATACATTCAGTTACCTTTATCTCAAAAAAGGAGAAGATGCATTGTAGTGTGTTGGTGGTACATGTGCAAGAGGCACGGAGAGGATGAATTGAGGACCACCTTTTATTGCATGGTTAATTTTGCATTAGAACTATTTATTGATATATGCAACATTCTGCATCTTATGGGCGCTTCCTAGAACAGTAGCCAAGACAATGGTGAGGCAGAGATTAACAGATGGAAGTCGGCCCCTTCTTGTTTATCTCAGGAAGCAAGAAAGCGCAGAACCTTTATAGGGATCAAGAACTGATGTTGAGGGTCAAATGTTCTCTTTGAGATTTTTTTACAAGGATCTATATTCAAGATCAAAAGGATATCTCGCAAAAAAGAGAAGAAATGCATGCCCCCCCCTGCTTTCTTTTGCTTGTTGGCGTTTAATGGAAATGCCAACTTGCTGAGGGTTGGCTAGATTTTCTGGAGTCCTAGTATTATGATTCCTTTATAAACTTATCATACAATCATGGTGGACATATCAATGAATTCTGTAATTATCAGGAAAAAAAAGATGTAATGGTTATGCATTTGAATAAAAGACTTCTGTATATACACTTCGACTAAAAGTGATATTTGATTTGTAGACTAATGAAAATTTAGAAGTAGCGCAACTACATGATCTCATAGTCTGAAAGTAAAGAGAGGTCTATCAAATTGAAACTCAGTTGAGATTTGTACTTAAAATTTCATTGATAAACACAACCCACAAATTTCTCTTGTTAATTGTTTTTGGGTATGTTGTCTTCACATCCTTGTTGATTGGTATTGGAAGGAAAATAACTAGTTTCTTTTCCTTTTTTCAGAGGTTTGTATATTTTTCCTTAAACTGCTTCTGATATACTTTTGTTTGTAGTGCAAGTTAGTTTTTGAAATAGGGTTTCTTACTTAGACAAGCAACTACCGCTTTCTCTAGATGTCCTGTTGTCAATTGTCATTGATTGAAGACACATTGTGTGATCTGATCCTAATTCCTCAAACTTCTCCTGCCACAGGATAGCAGATAAGTCCAAGATTGCGCTGTCCCCCTAACAGTTTCGTTTGGTTCCATGCCCTTGTATGTTTGAGCGGACTGCACTTGAAAAGCCAAAACCTACTTCAGCCACGGGGAGTGTTCGTGCAGATAAGACAAAAGTGGCAGAGCTACCTTGGCCTAGGACCATATTGTGGAGAGCATCAAATGGTACTATAAATCCGTTTAATCAAATCAAAGAATTGTGCTGTTTCAGTCACCTAAGAGATCGCTTTGTGTATGTTCTGCACATCATCTGCTATAGATGTCTGCTTCTGTTCGTTCACAATTGCTTCTTGGTTCTTCCACAGCTATAGGTATCCATTAGTCCCTTGCTTTTGTACTTTCTTGTTTTCCATTGATCAACCATCCCATCTTGCTGCTCTTGTGGTTCTTTTCAATTACATTAAGAGTAATTTCTCTGATATAAGCTGAGGAAGTGTAAATATTTGTGCTGATACCATGAGAGGATGTCACTTTTTTGCAGTCTCTCAACACATGGTGCATCAGTAGTATAATCAGTGAAGCAATTTAGTCATGATTGCCATGTTACTTATGTGTTGAAAGGAGCGCGGGGTAGTCGCACCCCTGAGATCACTCGACCCCAACCGATCAATCTCCTGTAACTACTATCTCGTGCGCGAAGGGTTGGTTACTCATGCTTCCCAGGCATCACACATACTCAGGTCATTAGTCAACAGCTCCCTAGAAAGTGAAATAGGTTCAAGGGAGAGTTGTAAATAGGATGAAGTGAGAGCCCTGAACAGTTCCATTGACATCTTTGATAGAAAGAGTGGATTTTCATAGATTTAATCGAGGTGTACAAAAATTGGCTCGACCACTACTTACAAGTTCATTAATATCTTTGATAGAAAGAGTGAATTTTCGTAAATTTAATTGAGGTGTACAAAAATTGGCTCGAACACCAATTACAAGTAAATATGTTTACACTTCAATTTACATCTCAAGTCTGTTTATATCACATGTATATTTTATCGTAATGTATATTATTTATTATAAATAACGAGACAAATGATAGAAGTTGCAATTTGCAAATCGTACGTTCATAAATATTAAACTAAAAAAAATCAAGACACATAAGATACAAGTTCAATATCACACATAAATATATTCATCAAGTAATTATATTATATATATATATGTATAAAATTTCTAATATAACTAATTTCAACTAATTAATTTTCAACCAAACGACCTCCATTCTATATAAAGCATTAAATATGTACTTTGTTAAAAAAAAGTTAAAAAAAATGAAAGAACACCCAAAACCTATAGAACAAAGAGCCTTCCTACACTTCTTCTTTCTTGTGATACATATCACAAAACCTAGAACTAAATTAATTTATACATCCGAAAGTAGCGTAACAAAAAAGTCTTCAAACATCGATAAAAAACACAGTATAAATTATAGTTTCAAACTTTTGAAACTACGCCTCCCGTTTTTATCGCACCTCTTGATTATACGATTATTCTTTTTCATTCAGAATGCTTCATATATCGAACTGTTTATGTTTAAACTAGAACGGAGCAGTAGCAATGTCTCTAGTTTCTGGATTAATCCTTAAAGGATTTGATAAATTCTCTAATTCCTCAGCATATTCCATGATAACTTCTTCTTTGTCATGTACACATTGAGAAACTGGTTCCAATCCCTATTAAACACAAAATTAAAATAAAATATTAAAAAATTATAAAAAAAAATGAGATGATAATACAAAGTTATTTATATTTTACCAAAGCATACGACCTAAGCCAAAACACAATACTTTCCGTCGTCTCAATTAATGTAACACACTTTTAATTTTAATAATAAGTCCCTAGCATTAAAACAAAAGGTTATGCACAAATTCAAAAAATTTACTTCTTTATTACGACTCTACACCTAATAAAAAACATCATTTTATCGTTCACCTAACTTTATATCAACCAATAGATACAAATTAGATTTAAGAGTTAAAAATTTTATAAATTTAATCTCTTCAAATGTTAAATTTCATTATATCTTAAATATCTGAATTGATATTTACTATTTATCATACTTCTACTGGATTTCTTAAGAATAAATTATATTTAAAATATTATGAACTTAATTAAATCCCTATTTATAATGATAGGTCCAACATAAAGGTGGTACACTAATTAATTATAATTAATTTCATCAGGCAATCCAATTGCGCCATGCAAATACACTACGTAAAATAAACAAAAGACACTTCATTAACTTAGAATAATACCACTAATTATGGTAAGATAAAAATAGAACACGTAAACCAAAAGTTAGGTACTCATAAATATTATATAACAAGTCTTTCAATTTTCTAAATAAAAAAATTGTTAAGTAATGTACTTATCAAAATTAAAATTATTTTTCTACACGACGTTAGTTTTTTTAAAAAAAAAAAAAATCACAAACTCAAAACCGCTAAACCCCATGATATAATAGCCTACAAATCATACAGAAAATATAAACTTGTACTAAATCAGTCTTATGCGACAGACTTGACACAAAAAAACATTAAGTAAAGATCAATATTTCAAACCAACTGAGCCATTCCGAAAGAAAAAAAAAATACAATGTCCATTATTTTGAAACATCTATTTATGAGTAATTAAAGGGTTGAGATTATAGAAAATAATTACCTCAGTGAAAATTCTCATTGCTTCTTCTAAACCTCTTGTATTAATAACATAAAGTGCTGTATCCTGCAATTCAAAAATCAAGAACCATTAATTAAGACTTCAATTTAACATAATAAAAGTAAAATTTATCAATTTTGTATTGGAAAAAAAGAAAATTGAACGTAAGTATATTGCTATCGATACATATATTAAATCGAATATATTCATATTAAATCTTGAATATCGTTAACGAAAAAAAGGAAAGAGAATTAACTTACTCTAGCAAACTGAATTTGGTTGAGATTTAGAGTTCTAGGTTCATTTTCAATTGATGATGTTCTGTTTAATGGAACCATTGATGAACCTCCCATTTTTGTAATTTTTTTGCTATATTTGAATATATAATATGGTTGTCCACAAAAAATAATATTCCAAAGTTTTATTTTTTGATAGATTTGATGATTTATTCTTATTGCTTTTCATGATTTCTATAGACACCTTTATATAGTACTAGTAAGGGGTGGGGGTGGGGTGGGGTTGGGGGGGTTGGTGGGGGCGGTGGAATAATTATAGTTAGGAAAAAGAAAACACATTGATTCGTAAAATCTATAGAAAATGATGTTTTTTTTTATATTAATGAGGCTTATATTTTGTTATTATTACATAAGTTTCCCCATACAATCTTAAATTGCAATAAATTTTTATGAACGAATTTTTAGAGACACATCTGTACTAAGCTAAGGTTATATTATCTCTTGAATTTTTTTTTTGTAATTTTGTATATCTTTTATTTTACGTAGCACATTGCGTGATTCTATGCAATTGACGCGCTTAAGAGATATTTAGATGTTACTTAAGTAAAAAAAATGCATAAAATTACGAAAAAAATAGGATCAGGGGGTAATAGGGCCCTAGTTTAATTAGTTAAAATGTGTTTCTGGAATTTCGGTCATAGTCTAGGAGGGTACTTGTACATTTTTTTTTATATATTTTTCTTTCGTTTCAATTTGTTCGTTTGCTGAGTTTAAGAAAATAAAGAAAGTTTTCGAATTTTATTATTTTGAACTAATGATATATAGATTGTATCAAATGTCCTTTACTATGATCTTAAACATTTCATGTAAAAAGTTTAAAAATTTAAAAATTATCAAACAGAAAACGTAGAAACTATGAAAACATAATAGATTTGAGCTTAAATAGTCTCAGTCATACAAATCTCTATATTTTAATTTTACGTTCAATTAAATATCATCACATAAATTTAATAAAAATTTGCATCTTTTTAAGTTTAAATCCACTACAAAATGGTGCACATCTAATTTAAAATAAAAAATAAATAAATGAAATATAATGTTTTATAATAAAAATAAATATGAGGCTTGTATAAATTAGAACACCACAAAGTGCAACGTGGCAAAATAAGATCGTCCACATTTTAGACTACGTGGAATTTAATGACGGCTAATATTTGAAACGTGTACATTTTTTAATATTTATTCACCTAATCATATGTTCAGTTATAGAAAGTTCTATACATAAAAATCAAATCGTTATTCCGTCTCAATTTATATCACTTATTTTTCTTTTCAATCCATTTCGAAAGAAAATAAAATGTAATGATCTATAACTATACAATACCTATCTCTTATTTTAGACCGTAAATATCACAAAATTTCTTTCTTTCTTGTTTCGAGTAAAGTCAGACTAACTTATATAAAATGAGACGGAAGGTTATAGAAATATAATAAGTGCTTACGTGTCAATTGCAATTTATATTAACCAATAACATAACTACACGATTGTTCAATCTTAATTGGACAAGATTTTATAGTGGACACGTGTATGATTTTTTTTTATATAGTTTGTTGTAATATTTTTTTGAGATTGACTTTTATGTTATTTAAAATAAATAAAATATTAGTACAAGGTTGGTAAATTTTATAATTACGTAGCGTCACGATTGATCCCTCACATGCAATTAGGTTAGACAAAAATTTTATAAATATGAGTTGAATCATTATCGATATTATACTTACTCACATGCATATGATTTGAATCATTATCAATATCACATGTGATTATTGATAAAGACGAAGGTAAAAGAAAATCAATTGTTTTATCTGTCTTAATTTATATTTCTTAAATTTTGTGTTTTTAAATTAAAATGAGACAGAAAAAATAATAAAAGGAGAATTTCAGTTAAGTCTGATAGAATTTTAATTTGACCCGAATGTGACAATTGACAAACAATTATTGGTAGTGATTAATTTTCTATTTCAAAACCTATTATTGTAGAAAAAAAATAAGGAATACGTAAGTTTTTTCAAAACCTAACATGTTTACATAACGTGTACACGAACCTAACCCTGCCTTTTAGTGATTGTTATAAAGAAGTTCGCGAACAGTGAAATAAAAATCTTAGAGTTAAATGGATGCAACTAGGTGGAGTTCAGTTGAAAAGAGATTCTACAATTCTTAATTCTACAAAATTTTGAAGGCCCAAAATATTATGGGCGTTTGGAGAGGGTGAAGAGTACGCACTAACACAGACCTTACTCCTACTTGGAGTAGAAAAAATATTTCTGATAGTCAAACTATTGAAAACGGTGAGGTGGAAAAAATATTTCCGATAGTCAAACTATTGGAAAGGGTGAGGTGTATGCAATATATACAGACAGATATAACTGTGGACGTATAGAGAGGGTGAGGTGTACACACTAACACAGACCTTACTCCTACTTGGAGTGGAAAAAATATTTCTGATAGTCAAACTATTGGGAAGGGTGAGATGTATGCAATATACAAACAGATTTAACTATTTGCTTTGGAATACCGGACTATTACAACTACAACAACATCATACCAAGTGAAAATCCACAAGTGAGGTCTAGGAAAAGTAGAATGTACTCAACCTTACTATGACCTCGTGGAGGTAGAGAGGCTATTTCCAGCCAGATTTAGAGCAGCACACAAATCTAAAAATCACAGATTACAGGAACTGGTTGTAGTCTGCAGACAGTTCATCAGCCTCTCAACTGATCTCAATTATTTGGCATACCTGCCAAGTGGTAGGGGAATACTTAGAACTGGAAGAGTTCTAGTGCAGATACAATACATTACCAGAGTTCATAAACATGACAAAACAAAACCTACTTACAATTACTGGGTGATTTTCCTAGCCTGAGGCAAAATTCACAATGTTGCAGCATCTTCATAGAAGATAAGACTGCAAATGAACTTATCAAGAAATGGATGTAGCTCATGTCAAACTCATGACGAGTTAAAAGAGCACCATTTGTGGAATAAAGTGCATCTGCTGAAGTCCAACAGAACTAAAGACTGCGATACTTACAAAGACAACTTATAAACAACAAACTACCTGGGAGGCTGGGACATGGACTGATCTATCAAGAACTCCAAAGAGAACTGAAATAACACACAGATCCTCAGAAGCTTAGCATCTATGTAGACCATAGATTACACAACCATATGACATAACCCACCCAAATAAGTGGGGTGAGGATCAAATCTATCAGAATCAAACAAAACTGAAACCAAGAGGAAACTTGTACCATCATATTCTTTCAGGGGTAGAGATTTTGTAGATGACTCAAGTTCAACAATGTTTTTGGTTAAAAGAAAGATGACAAACTTACCTGAACACCTGAAAGGAAAATTGGATTAAACATTATGACTGTAATGCATTTCTACCATTTAAGGAAGTGCTACTAAACTCAGAGCACTGCATAGTTAGCTATATAGCTGAGATGAAAATGAAGATGAAAAGATGTTCCACTTGAATTAAACTGAACTTGGTTTAGCAATATCTTAAAGACAATAAATTGATACAACTCCCATAATGAATTCAACCATAACATCCCCACGCATGAAAAGCGAATGAAAGCCAAACTAAACCCAAAACAGAAGGCTTCATGCGTTTTCTTAGAAAAATCTGCCTTGTCAACATTTGACACACGGGTAGAAGTAAAAGAAGGGTTTCCCAGTATAACTGACAAGGCGTCGTTAGTGCATCCATCAACCCCAAGAGTCACCTCAGCCTTGACAAGTATGAAGGGGCCACCACAAAAAGCAAAAATGCTCAAATACAGCTTTCTTTGCTCTCCCAGAATAACTGACAAGGCGTCGTTAGTGCATCCATCAACCCCAAGAGTCACCTCAGCCTTGACAAGTAAGAAGGAACCATCACAAAGAGCAAATATGCTCAAATAAAACTTTTGTTGCTGCACCCCTGAAGACAAGTTAACAAAACAAACAACAATATGAGATACCATGTCAAACAATAGAGAACACATCAAAGACTGCAGCGAGTACCTGCAGCCCCACTGACCATAAATTAGAGGTTTATGTAACCTCATCATAGATGCGGCACAGCGTCTACATTGTAAGATCAAATCACCTAAAATAGAAAATACAGAGAAAAGGAATCTTTTCCCCTACCCTCTAACAGCCAAGACAGGCCACATGGCTACATAAGATTACATGGTCTGACGACCAGTCACAATATTTATATCCTATATCTCATTTTGCTGTCCACAATCGCATTTGCGTAGACAATCAGATCTAACATGAATGCTTTACCACCAAGCAGAATTGTCATCAGAAAAATGAGATCTACCTCTTTCCAGGTTTTGGGTATCGAGCCTACGGTCCTCTGGTTGCTTGTAAGAGCTAACACTGAAATTAGTCGCAGCATTATAACCCTGATTTGGGTTATTCAGAAAATTGTAAGCCTGCAGTTGACATCAATTAGTAAAGATATGGGAAACCAAAGAAAAGATAAGTTCCATTCCACTCAAAAAAGAAGAACAAGGTCTCACCATGTCAGGATGATTCACTTGTTGAGTGTAACTTTCAGGAAGCGCCGGGAGATGATGTTCGCCGAAATCTTGAACTATGCCCAAGGAATTGCTTCCAAAACAAAGCTGCTGCATGCCATTGTTGGAGTTATATGGCGTACAGAAATAGCCCGGCACCAGTTGTCCAGTTCCAATGGTTTCAGCAGGGTGATTTAAAGGGATATCAAGATCATTGAGCTCCATATAGGCAGCGTCTTGTGGTGCTTCTTGTGGCAGGATCACAGGGTTAAGACTATGATTAGCTCCACCACTTGCAGTGAGATCGGGTTCCAGCTGCCCTACTCCTGCCCAGAATTCGATGTCTCCAAGGCCGTCAAATATATCATTCCCATCAGTACAAGCAGCAGGTGGAGCATTTACTTCTTGGTGAAAGTTATCTAGCTTCTGCTAAAGGAGGAATCTTAATCAATAACCATATAATTAAACAAGTTCCAAACATACAATAAATGTCATACAATTAGCTATGGTACAATATCTTGAAGAAGTAAAAAGCAAGAACTGAAACAAAACAGGCAATAAAACTATAGTTCCTGAACCCTCCCTCTGATGAAGCCATATAACAGATGAGTTTTGACTACAGGTAGAACCTTCTTGAAAATCCTTAACCTCTCGTCATTTAACTTAAAAGAAGACATACCAAGCATAGTCCAAACAGTATCAAGCTTTTGATATTGTCACAAACCAATCTCTAACAACAAGCAACTTCCATTTAACTATACTTAGTCAAGCTCTGATTTAAAGAAAAACTGAGAGAAGAAACTAATGCAAACAGTCGAATAGACAACAAGAGAAGACTAAGCAAAACATCAGGAGGCGTATGTCCATGAAGTTCACTTTTCCGGTGTTAAACACCCACTAGAGTTACATCTCTATGAAAGACATGCACTTGAATGTTAAAGCTCATCTCAATATATTTATAAACACTACAACATACGCACCTGATTAGGCTCACTGCCACCAGAAAGCAATGAAGTATCTTCCGTGAATGGGGCAAATAGACCAATCATCTCGTCGTCTATATCATCAAGAGCCATCTCATTAGTACACATCTGAGCATTGGATGGACCTGGACCAGGGTTGACCAGGCCGGTATCTACTGAACAACTCTGCTCCTCAGGTAGTATAGGCAGAGCAGAAAAAGTATTAGACGGTTTCGCTTTTAGCTGATCTGAAGGCCTCCAATTGATAGAAGATACATTGGACAGATTTGGTTCACCAGGTAACTCCTCGTCATCTGGCTCATCCAAAGGCAGTTTTTGAACAGAAGGTTGAATAGGAGATGGACTCTGTTCACTTGAAGTCCAGTCAGATGTGCTTCTTGGGTCAACCATTCTGATTGCATTTGAGCCGCTGGGTTTATCAGTCCTACCAGGTGGAGCTGGAAAAACATCTGAAGTACAAGGCTCAGCAGGAATCTTGTCATCTTCCCAATCTTCCTCCTTAAAAGGTGCTCCGTACTGTGCACCATTTTTTGGACCTGGCCCACTCTTCTGGAATACTTTACAAAGCACATATGAATCCTACAAAAACAGGTATTTTGATGAATGAAGATTGGCTAGCAATAAAAACCATAGAATTTAAGGAACAAGAGATATCAATGTCTTTTTTTATGAAGGTCCTGCTGCTGCTTGCATGCACTTCTACTATTCCACCAAGTGCTCACCAAGGCATAGGCAGACAGGAAAAAATCACCTGGTATTATGTCTCCGTTGGGATTAAAAACTGAGAAAGCAAGTTTATCCACCAATTTCATTGAACGCTAGGCCACACCCTTAGGTACAACTATAGTCAGTCTTTCTTACCAGAAGTTGAAAAACTGATTATGAAAACAAAATGCTTGATGTGGGGACAATCTACAAACAGGAACACAATATGCAATTGTTTTTCTGATTATTAGATGTTTTCACCTAAGTTACATAACTTCTCCCAATGCCAAATATATTGCTCAAGCATAGGCACCATGTGACACGACAAAATTTGAGAAAGCATCAAGAAAAAAGAAACAAAAGATTCCAAAAAATATGAGAATGACTTGATAATGCTGAACTAAGGACCTACCTACCAACTCATTGCTTTTTCTATTCAAATCAATCCTGCAAGATAGTACCATAGACATTGATCACCAAGAGAAGGATCAATGAGAATAGATGCAATCTTTAGGAAGCTAAAGCTGTCTAGACAATGCAGGAGAATTTGTCATCTCAGTACACTTCCATTCAAGGCAAATCAAAGATCTAGACTCATCAAGTCCAAGAAGAATTCAAAATTAAAAACCCCAAAAGAGATAGTAGGGGACCACATATAAGGGAATATCTCATCTTAATATTATCCCCACAATATTAAATTCAAAGAATGAGAAAACATGACACAAATAACACGATGGTCTAATCAAAATTCTTCACATAGGGAGGGAAACAACGATAGTGCCATAAAGTTCTAATCAGGTTCTCATGGATGGAAATTAAATCCCATTACCGTAAACCAAGTGCAAACAGAAAAAGGGGAGAGAGAAAACTCCCAAGGAACTATCATTGGCTATTTGGACCTACTATTACAAGAAAAAGAACATGAATGATATAAGAATTAGGTAGTAATTTAGCCTAGGTAGGACAGAAGTACCTGAGCAAATCCTGCATCAATTGATTCTTTATCTTCAAACTTATATTCATGAATTACCCAATCAGTTCTTTTCCCTCGCGGGGGATGACCTAGGTGAAAAACAAGTGTTTTAACTGATCCAACAATCTTCTCACAGTAAGTAACAGGTCTATCTTTCCCAGTAGTTTTCCAGTATCCAGTATCAGTAGCGCGATTCATTCTGGCTCCACTTGCATACTTTCTCTCCCTTGGGCAAAAGAAGTACCACTCTAGATCTTTACTTTTATAGCAACATTTGTCTGGCAGAAGATATTAAAACATTACACAAAGTTGAAGAAAAACAAATAGACTTCCCCCCCCAACTTGAAACAGAAGATACTTTCAGCCTCCTAAAAGGGTACTGTTTAAATTCTAGAAATTTCTACTGACAGAATTTACAACTTCCAACAATTGAAAAAAGAGAGGAAAAAGATACTTACATAGCTACAAAATTTAAACGTCTTTAGATATCAAGAGTGGTGTAAATCAGAATGACACTTAGTTGAAAAACTCATTAATAAACTAATGGGTTATTCCTATCTCAAAGCATTTGTTTTTGAAAAAATTTCATGTATCCATCCCTCTAGGACCTTTTCAAGTAAATTGTTTTTTATGTAAAAAGGTAAACTTTGGTCAAAGTACACATTATACCACTGAATAACAACTGTGCATAAAACTTTGAAGGAAATGTGTGCCAGAGGTAATGGGTTCTTATAGTGTTAGGAAACAAAGCTTAGCAAAATGAAATTTTTTAACAAACTTCCCCATGTAAACTATAGACTGATACCTGGAAGGTCCCATGGGGAGAACTTGTAGATGTTGAGTTCCGTTATGCCTTCAAAATGAAGTTTTTTTCCTGTGATCTTACGTTTGAGATAGTACATAATCAGCTCAACATCAGTAGGGTGAAAACGAAACCCAGGCGGAAGC
The DNA here is from genome assembly GCF_036512215.1 of Solanum lycopersicum. Lineage (NCBI taxonomy): Eukaryota > Viridiplantae > Streptophyta > Magnoliopsida > Solanales > Solanaceae > Solanum > Solanum lycopersicum. The sequence goes on along the minus strand of NC_090810.1, from coordinate 1,336,274 downwards.
CTTGCCATCAAATGATCCCAAAAAAAAAAAGGAACTAAATTCAAAGCAGCCCAAAAGGGGTGCGCCTGACGAAATCTAGACTAAACGAGCTATCTGCACAACACACCAGAGCCTCCAACCGACCCCTAAAACAAAAAAAATCTCAACTGCTGTCAAGTCCAATGCCGAAACAGTATCTTCCCTGAGCACCACAACCTTCTGCGGTTCATGAAAAGGAATGCGCTCCAAACAAAGAAATGGTGCTTCTTGCTGGAGCCAACAGACATCTGGTGCACAATCAAAAACCTGTTATTCATAAAATCATCAGCCTCGGGTATCAATACCTAATTATACGAACAAAAGAAGCTCCACTAGATCACTGCGTCCAAAGCAGACACCTCCATAACCAGCACAAATAACAAAAGAATCCCAGGTTGACAAACATCAAATTGACAGTAAAACAAATAAATAAACTTCATCTAGAAAAAACTTAAGCCCTAATCACTAAATTTGAACATTGATTCACCAGGATGAGCACAACTAAACCAATTACAGACATAGTCTCCCCATTTACACTTCACGTGGTAAAAATAGGAAGAGCCCAAAGGCAAAGAAAAGAATCGGTAGGTAGTGTGAGAAAAAAGCAGAACTACACAGTGATCAAACCCTTAAAAAACCCCAAACACAAATTTTGAAAAGAAAAAAAAAAGGAACACAATAGAAAGGAAAAAGAACAAAAATTGACAAAACAATCATCAAAAGAGAACAAAATCAAATCAAGAACAGCTGAAGAGTAACTAACTCAGATAGGAACCAAATAGGAGAAAGCCAAAAAAAAAAGCCTAAGGGAACAGAATGGGAAGCAGATGAGATATATATAACACAACAAAAAGGAAAAAAAGATAAAAAATTGACAAAATTATTATAGCAATAATCAACCTCCAATACAATCAAATATCGTAAATATAAGACCCTGATAATAAAGCAATAAAAGTACAAAATATATCAGTTCAAGGTAACAACAAAATACGCAGAAATGGGCAACACAAGAACCATCCCACCTCCCTTTACTACCCATAAATACAATTTTTTTAAATAAAATTAGCACATTAAAAAGGAAAAATTAAAAGCTTTTCAAAATAACCATCAAAAGAGAACAGAATCAATTGACTAAATTACCATCACAGTAATAAACCAGTAGAATCAAAAACTCCTAAATACAGATCTCAACAATAACACAACAAAAGAAAGAAAATAAACCAGTTCAAATACAACAACAGAAACACATAAATGGGCAAAACAACAAAGAATCGCAGTGATCAATCAAATCCTTAAACCCCACATACAAATTTCAAAAAGAAAACACAATAAAAGGAAAAACATCAATTTTTGACTAAATAACAATCAAAGGAGAACAGAATCAATCGCCTAATTTACAATCGCAGTGATCAACAAGTATAACCAAACAAAAAAAACAACCTTAAATACACATTTCAACAATAACACCATATAACGAAGAAAACTAAACCAGTTCAACATATCAACAAAAACACAGCAATGAGAAACACAATAAAAAGGAAAAAGATCAAACTTAGACTAAATAACAATAAAAGTAGAACAGAATCAATTGGCTAAATTACAACCGCAGTGATCAACAAGTATAACCAAACAAAAGATCAACCTAAATACACATTTCAACAATAACACCATATAAAGAAGAAAACTAAACTAGTTCAACATATCAACAAAAACACAGCAATCAGCAACACAATAAATAACCGCAGTAATCAAACAAACCCTTCAAACCCCACATACAAATTCCCAAAAAGAACACAATAAAAAGCAAAAAGATCAAATTTTTACTATATAATCATTAAAACAAACTGAATCAAATCAAGAGAAGTCGAAAAGTAGCTTACCCAGATACCGACCGAACCGGAGAAGGCGAAAAAACGATGATGGGGTGGTGGGGGAAGCGAAGGGGAAGGCGGAGGAGAGCTAGAAGTGGATCAAAATTACAGTGTTAGTAGGGTTTATATAGGCAAAGGGTTTTTTAAGCAAAGAGCCTTCTATGGTAATCTACAGCTTTTGATTGGTTCAGTGCATTCACACTCTATGGAGGGTATTATGGGGAAAAAATAAACTTAATCAATATTAGCATTTCTTTAATTAATTTAATTATGTAATTCGCTTTGTCCATTTTTATTTGTTCCGTATTTGACTTAACACTCCTTTTTTTTAAAAAAAAAAAATACAATTATATCATATTAATATTTGAATATGATAATTCTTTTCTTAATTTTTTAAAATGACATAAACTTTTAGTATAGTGAAAAAGTACAAGTAAACAGATCGAGTAACCGTATAAGTTGCATTTTGTTATCATACTTTTTTTTCTATATTGCATTAAATTATGATAAAATATATGTATATTTTATTCTTTTGTTACTCACTTATGAAATTACATCATATGTATATTACTCGTCGTAAGTTGTTTGTATTTTGCTTAAATTTTGACTTCTCCACTAATGAATTCTGATAAATGTAGAAATTATCTCTAGATTTTACTAAGCCACTTCAGCTCATTACTTTCACTAGAATCTTTTTTATATTATTTTACGAAATTACAAGTATTATTTTTATTTTTATCGTATATACTTATTGACTTGGTCAAAGACACATAAGTAATGACATAGTTGTGAATACTTCATCAACTCATCATCATCTCATTATATCACCAATCCACCATAGCATAATCTTTTATTTTCTCTAGTCAATTTGTATGAATTACATATCTCGCTCGAATGGTAAGTATTTCTTACTTCCAAATACCGATCACCAAAAAGTTATTTTCGATAAACCCTAAGCTCAATCATGATAATTTGAGCATTTAGTAAACCTATCGCGAGAATTTGTCAATCAAAAATTGCGGTAAAAAAAAAAAGAAGGGGGAGGGCATTTCATTGCACAAATTGCACTATGAAGAGGTGTGGTGGACAAAAAATATTATACATTACAACTCTGCTGTTTCAGAATCTCCTGGTGAACACAAAGAATCAAAGACTTGAAAATTAAGAGCAGGCTGCAATTTTCCTACTGCTAATCTAAATAATGCCTTTGACACAATAAAAGGGAAAATGAAAAACAAAATCAAAGCAAATAAGCTATTGTACAAACCAAATATCATGTTGCACCAGCAAACTCATGATTCAATTCAAACGGTACCAACAGCCGTCTGTCTGTCTCTCGCGTTCTGGCAGCAAGCCACCACTGTTGCAATCTCTTACACAGCTCTGTACAGTATGTACCCACGGGTGGGTGGGTGTACTCGACAAATCTCTTCACTGAAGACAACCCATGCCTTTGTCCAATAATCTTGAAAATTGAGTGAAACTAGAAATTAAAGCTCTTCTTGAAGAGAGCTTGCACCTGGTATATTTCAATACAACATTCGCAGGTACAACTACAAATTCCTCAGAAAGAGAAGCAAACTGCAAAGGACAAGCAATCCTTTAACCTCGACAGAATCAGAAGAACACGTTCATATAGTGAATTGCTCTTTCCCAACCAAGCCCCTCTCAGCAAACAAGTTAAAGATCGGTTTCTCTTCACATGTATAATCACGTTTCGGTGTGGATAAACTCACTTTGACCTCATAATATCCCATTTAAGACCCTCTGATAATAATCATATTGACGAGTACGCCACGCATCCAAGCTACTGCTAATCAAAGAAAGTACCAAGGAAACACATTGCTGGCAAAGACAAACAAAGCATAATGATCAAGTAGATGATAAAAATAAGGAATTAATTAATTTCAGGACCAGTAACAAACCTCTTCTGTTAAACTAAGATGAAATCTCTTTCTTAGGTTCTGAATTGTTCGGGGACCACCCTTGAAACAAGGGTAACCAGAATCCTGATATAAAGATCAAAGTGAAACAAATTCTGTGTTATTAGGAGATCAATGTATATATTCAATAAAGACGAAAACGTGTTTGACAGAACAAGTATGCTTAGTAACTCAATCACATATACAACAGTCGAGCTAAATAGGATTGAGAACAGGAATACAAGTTGTGTAAGCCAATCCAGGGAAACAACATGGCCCATGCCAATCAAGGGAAACAACATGACCGTGCCCAGATGGTAAACAAGAAAATAGCTCATCTCAGAAGAGCCCTTAGACTATCGCTCATCCAACCTTCACAAACAACTTTCAAACTATCATTTCCAGTACTAATCCTGGAAACAAAAATTGGGAAGAAGCTAGAGATTCATTAAGACATGCAAGATATATCATAGAGTTTCTTCTTTCATTCTATATATAGCCTGTTCAACTCTAAAGTAAGCACTTTTTAAATAATAAGCTTCTGGCTTCTTAGAAGTTTGGCTAAACAAACTATTAATCTCACTTGTGGATGTATGATGCTTAAGAGATTCTGAGATTCTTTGTGATGATTTTGCTTTCTCTTATGATAGATCATTCTGTTTAACTTTGGATTAAATTTGTGTTCCTTTCTGATACTTCACGAGTAAAAAAAATAAAGAAGAGGTTAAGAAAAAGATGAGATGAAATGAACTGAAAGGGAACCTCCTCAACCCATTTGTAAACACAAGCGAGTTACACACCCAAGAGGATTTTAAAGTATCCCCTTTTTTAAAAAATAGGTAACTCAGGATTTTAAAATATTCCTTGTCTGTCACCGGCTGTGCAAGGTTTTAAATGGAGCTTATAATGGTACTGAACAAGTTTTAAAAGGTTTAGATGCTCGGGTTACTTCATAGTACCGTTCTACCGTTCCATACAACTTGCCTTCCACTTAGTTTGACATCAAGTTCACTTAGCCTATTATGACACTCCCCCAATTCAACCATCTTATTTTGTTTATGACAAGCTTCTTCTGGATGACTAATCTAGATATATGATTATTCCCTGTTTTGACACCAAAATCTCATCAAATATGACTTCGCCGTTTTCTTATAATTGTAAGTACACTTGCAGAGTTTATATAGAACATACTTTTTTCTGCAAATAGAATGCCATGAACATCACCCTAAATACTATTGGTTAGCCCATTCAAAACCATTTGAACAAGCACAAGTTTAGGCAGATCCTTCATCTAAAACAACAGTTACATGAACTGCCTCTAAATCTCCTCTCTCTGTTGTCACACTTGTGAATAATCCCTCATACATATCCTATACTACAGTTGAATGGATTTCTTTCTTTTCAAGCACCATCAAAAGGCATCTCTGCACTCCATCATATGCTTTCTCTAAGTTAATGAATACTATATGGAGATCCTTCTTCCTTCCCAGTAAATTTCAATCAATTTTCCCAAGGATATACATTCTTTGTTGTAAACCCTTGGTCTTCTCCTAATAGATTAACTCAATCAGTATAAATTCTCTATGGGTAGAAAATAGAAAATGAATATGAGATTTAACTGTTTCTCCTCTATTGCCAATTTTATGAGACACAAATGGTAGCTTCTTGATTCTGTTTATGACAGTTATAAGATCTTTATTTATTTATTTTTGAGAAAGTTAACTGGTATTATAAACAGATAAGTATACCAATAGTGAACTCCTGTGGTAATTCCATCAAAAGTATAGAGGATTTACCAAAAAGAATCTAAACACGCATCTCCCTCATAAATTATCTAAGAATAGGGTGATGTCCCCCGGATCCTAGGAAATAAATAGATACACCAAAAGTAAAAGACTAAGAGCCCGTTTGGATGGGCTTAATAAAAGCAGCTTTAAAAAAGTACTTTTGAAAGTGTTGAAACTTATTTTTAAAATAAGCAGTTATGCGTTTGGATAGAAGTGCTGAAGTTGTTATGCCAAACGTGAAAAGGGAAAAATAGAAGAAAGAGATGTTAGGGTTTTATGGGTAATTTGGAGATTGTATAAAAATATTAAGGGAAAAAACATAAAAATATGGTCAACTTAAAACAGCTTATAAGCTAAAAAAAAAAAAAGCACCCCTACCCCAGCTTTTAACTTTTGGCTTAAAATAAGTTTTTTTTAACTTAAAATAAGCTATTTTGAGTATTGCCAAACAGTTAAATAAGTCAAAAACCAGCTTTTAAGTCAGTTTGACCAGCTTTTAAGCTGAGCCAAACAGGCTCTAAAAGGTCACTAAACAATTCATTTTAATGCTTTGGAAAGGGATGCTCTTGTTCTCAAAACATCTCTGATTTCTCTCACTCCATATTGTCCACCAGATGCAGGCAGCGACAATCTTCCATCTCTCCTTGTGTCCTATTTCCATCTCTATTCCAACATGCTAGGACTTATGCAGTATTTCTAGGCATGGTCCATGTGATACCTCTCATGTTAATGAAATAGTTCCATAGTTTCTCAGTCATTTACAATGCAAAAAAAGATGGTTTATTGTCTCTGTCTCAGATTCACAAAAAGAACATCTGGAGCATAAGTCCTTTCCTCTTTTCATTAAGTTATCCTGAGTCGGAACACATTGTCTTGCAACAAGCCATGTGAAGCAAGCCACCTTATGTGGTATCTTCACTTTCCAGATCATCTTCCAAGGCCACATATCTTTGGTTTCAGTTGAAATGTCTAGTAATTTATAGGCTGATTTCACGTTGAACTTGCCATCTTTCTCCAGCACATACACCCTCAGAAGAAGACAAAAGTGATGCTCCCAACACATACCCCCTTAAATAAGAAGTAACTAACATCTTCAGATCATCTCTTGATACCGTGACAAGTCAAAGCAGTATACTTAATTTGGGATATCGAGGAGCAGTACGTAATTTTGTACTGCATCTTTGACACTTCTTTTTCTTGATAGGTGCATCTTTGGTGGTATTTTCGAGATCCAAAAAGAGTAAAGTTGGAAAAAAGTCTTCCTTGATAAAGGCTTAGCCTACCAAATATGGAAGTCTAAGATACTGAAAAATGGGAAGTTTGCAGCATCAGAACTACAGGACATTTCTAATCCTTTCCTACTTTTACAAAATTCCCCCAGTCCCCGTTCCACCATCCATTAGTAAGTGAGATTCATATATCAGAAACAAAGGTTTTACATATCAGGATCTACCTGAAGCATCTCGACAAGAAGAATTATACGCTCTGCGTGCTTCCGACATGTGAGAAACCCTTGGATGCATAGAACCTGAAGACAGGAAAAAAGGTTTAAAGCACAAAAAAACAAAAAGAAGTCTAGATACAAAATACATAGTAAACAATATTTTACTTTGAAATAATCAAAGAACTCGCTTGGAACTCCTTCAGCATCAGAATCCATGATCTAGCACAAATCAACCACAACATATGCTGAGAAACTGTATCAAACACCTCCAGAAGATAAAATAATGGGTAGAACTAAAAAGTTAGACATGAGATTTTTCAGCAGCACATACCTCAAGAAGTTCACGTGTCAATTTAAATGGTGCACTTTCAAAATTTACACCTCCAGGTGAATTAGATAGCATGAAACCAAAGTCAATGTGTATGATATGTCCTTCTTCGTCCAATAGAAGATTTCCGTTGTGTCGATCCTTTATCTAGCAACAGAAGCAAAAAGACTGGTCATCATTGCAATACCTACTGTACTAGGAAAGGTTAATTTTGGAGAGATTCAAAGTAGCCACATTACGAAAAATCAAAGAAAAAAAAAACAGATTTCAATCATGCAAAATTATTTCTGGAACCCTTGACACAACAAACATTTGACACTGAGAAACAAGTGAACATTTGAGTTAGTGTGTCAAAAGGGAGTATAAAATAACTCACTACACAAACTCATGTTACAAGTTACATCAACAAATAGCACACAGCCATTACTTTTCTTTATAGCTATGTGAACAATGTATTAAAACAAAAAGAGCACAATAATTGCATTGTGACTTGTGACTACATTATGATATCCTTACATGTGTATCTATTTCCATATCCAGGAACCTTAGAAACAACTAGTTCCGACTAATCAAATGTGAGAGGAAACTGAGGAAATCTAAAAGATGGATATCCACACCATATGAATTCTTCATGCTGCACCTGATGCTAAGAGGGATAAGACAATGGGCCTCAGGTTGTGAATTCTCTCTTTTGCCTTCGTAACATCTGAGATCCCTTTCTTGACAGAGGCTCACCAATATCATGCAACAATTATGATTGTCATAAATCACAATTAGTTGATTAATTGAATTTGAACTAGAGACAGTATCTATAAAGACTTCTCCTAGGGAATCAGGAAAACTTTTGGGCCATGCAACCCATGGAAAACTAACATTTAGCATTTCTTTACACATCACGACATGTCATACTCTTTATCCTTGAATAACAACAGCACCACTTTTTCCACCATTCTGACATATACTACCATGAAACATTCTCATTCTTAATGGAGAGTCTGGTGTAGTATAATGTAAATGAGACAGATGAGTCTTTGTGACAAATATACAGCTTGAAGAAGAAACCTAACTGTTTCTGGCTTTGCAAGGCCATAATCTCCCTGCTTGTCCATTTTCTGCTATTTGATTGTGTTTTAGCTCTTCCATTCCGTCCCTTACAATTAAATATTGCCCAATGCTTTTTAGCTCTATTGATTGCATTCGGTGCAAAGGGAAAATTTTATTGTCTAATCGGCAGTTCCATTTTCATCTTTGAATTACCATGGAAGTTACAGATGATGACAGCTGTCGTCAAAGATATGATGGACTATACCTGTTTAGTTGAGCTAGGCTGTCAAGGGACGGAGAAGAAGCAAAGAAAGGAATGTAGCTCCTTTGCACTAATGTGGTAGTGCAGAGAGGGAAACAAGAGAGCCTTGGGGAGGAGAGCAGTAGAAATTACTATTATACAGATGAAGGGGGTAGTCTATGTTTCTTCGTAATATTCAGCGCACCCATGTAATCCCTGCTAGCTTAGATGTCTGGTACTTTCTGACTTAATGTAAAAATCATAGTCTTGAATAGGTTCTCAACTTCTTGTTTACTACTTGAATACCAGGTTTCTCATTTGATCAATACAAGTGTTACTTCATCAGAAAAATTCAATCACTTTCAAGACAAGTGCTGGCATCCACATTTAGTTTTATTTTTCTTTCAAACACATCTTTTCCCAATTTTCATCTCTTATTTTCAATTTTTATGGGGTATTGGGGCACAAGAAGAGACTAAGATGTCCGATTAATAATGAAAGGATATGGCTAGCATGTAGCCCATGTAAAATGGATCTATTTTGGTGAAACATATTAGAGAAAGAAGCATCTGCTGACAACAGAAATATATGATCTGTGTTTTATGCTTCTTAATGCAATCATAAAATTATACAGAGACAAGTCATTCAGTTCACCTGCAAAAGGTAGCAAACCAGAGAATATCCAGCCATGCTTTCAACAAAATTTCTCTGCATGTACGAAAGACAAAAATGAGTCTTTTATTTTACAAGTCCCTAGCCAAAGTAAAATTACGAAAAGGAAATTGAAATGCGAGCTAAGCAAACCATAAGAGAGAGAGCCTTAACTATTCAACTAGAATTGTACAATGAAGCAACTTAAAATTGTTGGAAGCATTAACTTATCATCCAAACTATCTCCCAAGAGAAAAATCCCTTTGAATATGAAAGGCTAAACAACAAAGATACAACTTAATTTAGTAAAACTAATTGCAGTCATTGACTAGCTAAGTTGCTCGGACGCTACAAAATGATGCTGGGCCCGTGTCGCATCCTCCAAAAATACACTATTGTTGGATGATCTGACACGCACCCGTCGACATTTTGAAAGAGTCCGAGCAACATAGTTGACTAGAGCACATCAGTCCATAATTTTCTTCTATACACTTATTACCCAAAATACAAGGAACATAAAGGACAACTACTTGATAAGGAGCGCTTCCCTCATTATATACACACTTTTATTATGTTTCTAAGTGAAGCGCACAGGAGTCCCCAAACTTCGACACTTCTGGCACTTCAAATTAATTTTAAAGCGAGAAGAAAGAAAGTAATAAGCCTCCCAGAGAACAAGAAATGAGAAACAAAGCATGCCCTTTGAAGTAATGTGCACAATTCTCATATACAAAATTACAAATGTTAATTTTGTAATAAACATAATTAAATTCAATATCTGATATCTCACGATGACTACACTAGACCCAAGTCCCAACCCAAACTAAAAGTAGGTGCCATATGCTATTGAGTAGCAATAGCTGAATATTCCTACATGAGAGGGGTGACAATGCAAGGTAGGGGAAGGAGGAGAGGCCCAATACAAAGGTCAGCAAGAAGGCCAATATATATGGTAGAGGAAGGTGGTAGAAATTAAAGGGAGAGAGGTCTAAGGACTGCACTGGGGCGGTAGGTGGATAAAGTGATGGGTTAATAAAAAATAAGAGGATAAAAGTGGAGAAGATCAAGAAAGAGGATAAGCAAGGACTATTACGATTTCCTCCTTCCCCAATATAATAAGGCACAGTGTGAGAAAAGATTCATCAGAGTGGGAACAACTACAACAATAGAAAAGGCTAGTGTAGGGTGAAAAAACACTTTAACCAAAACAGAGCCAACTACATATGCAGCCTTGGTGGTCAGGTTTACTCGGTACATGTGCTAGTGGGAGGTAGCAGGCACATGGTGGAAGCACAATCTGGCCCAAACACTACCATCACTACAAAACTATTTTTTTCCCTTTTTCCTTGGTTCAGTAAGGCTTCCAACAAGCTCTAATCATGCTTCAATTAGACACAGAAGACAATTATCTAAAAGATCAACACAGAACATAAGCACTTAGTGGGTTGCTGTACTACGATCAACTCCAATAAAAAGGGGGAAAGTACAAAACGAAGGCGCCATTAAGAAATTCAAGACAGTACTAAATCACAAAGGCTACAAGCTTTTCTCATTATGACGTTTACCTGGGCAAGCTTAAAGGTTGGAGAATTCTCCAGATACTTGGCAACATAAAATTCACGTAGACTTGTGATGTGAGGAAATCTACTTTTAATAGAATGAATTGAGGCCTGCAGAACAATGATTAAAACCGATGTCACGAATATTCACAACCAATAAAGAACACTCAGGTTATCAAGAAAAAAGCAACACTTTACCGTATCTGGAATTGTTTCAATTAAAGCAGTATAAGAGGATGTAACTAAGACTTCATAAGGACGCAACCAAAGCGGCAGACCAGCTTCCTGGAAGATATCTACCATTTCAAAATACTCAAACAATATGAGTGAGTAACTTGAGAGCATAAAACAATATTCAAGGTCAACAGTAAAAACATGGATCTCACTGACATTGGCATATCTAGGAATGAAACCCTAGCTATAGACCTAACAAATGCAGGAGGATGGGGAAAAAAAGATCACTCTTTCGGTAGAAAATACTATTTTTTTTCAGAAGTATCTTGGGAAAGAAAGCCGTCTTGTGAGCTAGTAAAGACGTAAAAATACCGAACAAATGACTCCCATAATGAATTAAGGTAATTGACAAATAACCATAGTATTTACCAAAATCATTTGCTGAATTTTATTATTGTCTTGTTTCATTTTTATCTGTATAACTGCTCCAATACTATTCTTTATTTTATACAACTCTGTTGTCACATTAGTTCAAGGTGAGTTAAATATGATTTTCACTAGAATACTAAGAGTTCTACATTGCTTTTGTATTTACAGAGTAATTTTAACATTTTTCAAATAAAGAAAGACTGAGATTGCAAAGACAGGAATATACAAAAGAGCACTGTATGCCTCATACCAATAAAAAGCTCAAAAAAAATAAATGTGAGTCCTAAATCTTGGTAAAAATAGACTTGTTGGATATATAAAGCCAATTATTTTACATATTTTACACCAGATAAGAAAATATGTGCATGATGATTATCTATGTGAATAATACCAATTAAGTAATATATCTCTGCTGAAGGAACAAAACTTGCAACCCAAATCCCAATTCAACCCGTGAGGCCTCTAGGCAAGGTTGAATATCTACTCAAAATAGGCTACTTATAGCGGTGGTGTTTGGACCAACTTGTGCACATCCTCAACTCTTCCATGCGGATATCTACTACTTATCACCAATACAAGTATTGGGAATTTTTCTCACCAAACAGAAAGATTGCAGAACTCATCCAGCAATTTTTTTCTTTGGGGATTGAAACTCTTTGAGTGCGCAATCATCATGTTACTTGAAGAAAATGGAGAAAACCTCAATATGATAAAAGACCGCCTAGCTAGATAAGCCCTCAAATAATCTGACCTCTTTTAAAAATCACTTGCTTATGGAACAAATGTTACTCACACATACGGCTCTGCTAACCAAATGTTTCAGTACTACGCATCATATAGTACTGTATATTTGTGGTGGCAAGATTTGATTTACTTGAATTCCTCATTCATTTCTCTAGGCAAAGTTTGTAGTCATCAAATTTTTCAGAATATTTCCTTTCCAGCGCTTGTTTTATGAATTAGTTCTTTCTATTACTAGATTACCGTATTAATTATGTCCTGTTCTACATCACCTATATTACCTTGCGTTCTAGTTTTTATCAACTTGATTTCTTTTTACAAAAATATCCTGCATCCAAATGCATTTCAACCTTCTAATTTTAAGGTCTCTGTACTGAATATTTTAGAGCAAATGCAAAAAAAAGTACAACAAAAAACATTCGGCATAAGATACTAAACACACTTCATAATAACATTATGAACAAAATCAAGTTAAAACCCCTATCCAAAGTCCAAACGCTGTAGCACGAAAAAAGATTGAGCGGATATGAGTCCCATGACAACTGGGCCCATATGCTCTCTTATTTACAACTGTTCATGTTAAGGGAAGAGTTCTAGAACTCTACTAAATTCAATTCAATAACTCGAGGTTGGGGAACATTTTATAATGAGCTACCCCCACCCCTCCCCTACCCCTACCCCCACCATATAATATCAGATCCTCCTTACATATCCCCTCATCCAAAAGTTGCTTTCGGTTCGTTGAGACAAAAAAAATGAAGCAAAAAAGCCAAAGCTATCTAAAAACAAAAAGGTACCGCAAAATAGAATAGCAAAAAACATAACCTATAGAGAATGCCAATAATTACACAAGTCATAAAAATGGAAGATCTTTGAATCCAAGATACTTACCGTAGAAGTGGGAGATAAGTTGTACAGCAAGATGCTCTTGTCTGCAATCATCACCACTCTTCACGATGAACTATATGAACGCCAGAAATTAAGCATGTTAGCTGCTATTAAAAGAAAAACATAATATGATATTGAGAAACAATTGTACATCCCCGACAGTACAGAATAAAAGGAAGCAGCAAAGATAATAAAGAAAACTTTGTGGACTCACAAAATTCTTTAAACAATCAATTATCAACTTAAATTTGTCTCACTTCATCCCTGTTTTTCTGGTGACAAAAGGAATGAATAAATAACAAAGATAAGAAAGGCACAAGGAAAAACAAAAAACTTGTGGGAGAAATGCTTGAAAATTTGAAGGTTCTCATGGGAGTTTGACAAGAATACTCAGCCTAATTATGTGGGTTCTCTCCCTTACACCTGAGTGAAAATCCAAATGTGTATTCAACCTGACTTGAAGGAATTATATAAAGATGGAGCACAAGTATTTTTGGACTTCGAAACATGCTTCAGGTTTTATGATTTAGCAAGGCTAAGATCTTACTGGACTTCTTTGATATTATGTCTTTGTTCCTCTGCCGACTCAGGTGGCAAAAAGGTTGGATAATAGCAAAGAGATTCCTATGACAAGGCAAGAAGGAAAACAAGACATTCAATTTGGTAGAACAGGAACCGTCGCAACTGAAAAGAGAACAGGAAGTCTGGGTAACAAAGACTTGAGAGCTCAAAGTACCAGTTTGCAGCATAAATGGCATTGGAGATTTAACAATGAGGATGGGATTTTATGGAGGTAGGTTATTGTAACCAAATATTGCGCAACTCTTCAATTAAGGAGCAACCACAATACATGCGGCATCTGGAGACATAAGAGCACACTGGGACTCCTTCCAATCCAAGACCTCAACAGTATTTGGAGATGGCAGGAAAACGCAGATTCTGGCTAGACCAGTGGCCCCTAAAGGAATAATACCATCTTTGTACACTGTGGCACGGAATTCTGAAGCTCTCTAGTTAGATTATTGGATTGAACAAGGCTGAAACATCAAGTCTAGGCACAATACCAATGACTGTGAAATGGACAGCTTATGTCCTGATGTCCATCGCTTCTCAGAATGTCATAAGATCCCTCTCAGTTTGTGGACAGATACTACACAGTGGAAATCCAATATCAAAGGAATGTTTACTGTCAAATCTTGCTACCAGCAGCCAAAGCCCACTGTTGCTGATAACTGGCCTTGGAACTGCATCAAGAGAAACAGATCAGCACTGGGAGCTGACTGATGTGCCTGGTTGGTAGCCAAGGAAGCCAACCTTACGCACAAGAATCTACAGAAAAAATGGGAATAAACATCTGCAGTAGATGCTGCCTTTGTCAGAAACAAAGTGAGGATGGCAAGCATTTTTTTCCTTCATTGCTCTTTCACCTTCCAGGTCTGGATCTTCTTTTTTAACATTCTGGGTGTTGCTTGGACAATGGCAAAGACAACAAAGGAGCAATTACAATGCTAGCACTTGAAAGGATTGCGAAAGACGGGAAAACTTGGATGGTCAGTAATAGGTGGACAGTCTGGAAGGAAAGGAACACGAGTTTTCGAGGCAAATGGAATCTGTAATTAGCATTAAGCATAGATAAACATCTTCACTATTTTTGGTGCAACCTAGCTATTTCAAATTATATAATACGTTTAGCTGAATATCAATGAGTTACATTACCAATGAAAAGATCGCTAGAAGGAGCTGAAACCCATTATGTTTATATTATGTCTATTCTTTTAACAGGGAATATGTATATATATTATAAGTAGATTTATATGTGTATGTCTGCATGTCCTAATCATTGGCAGCCAATTACGAGCATCAAGTAGAGAAGCTAGCAATTTGACCAAAGATCAACCTCTCTTTATACATAAGGCAAGCAGACATGTCATACTAACTTATCAAAAATTACGAAGAAAATATCAAGGAAACAACAACAAAAATTAGATGGTGGGACTCACAGATCTCAAGTCCCACCCAGGTAATTTCCCATAACCAGAGCATTTGCGTATTCTTTCCTTCTTGACTTCCCAGAGTTCTCCAGAAAGTGCATCACTAACATTGGGAAGACCACCATTTGTGACCTGTTTTCAATGAGATTATCATGCACGTGTAATTATAGGTTCTATTAAGAAGAGGAACAACATCTGACAACGTCTCTACCTTAGGTTGTGCATCAGATGAATCCTGACCAGCACCTTTCAAAGGTAGTCCAGGAGGTGCTTCTCCTTTTAATGCAGCTAACTGTAAAGAGAACCATGTTTGTGATTTCTTCATGTATGGAGAAGTATCAAAGGAACAAGTAGGACTCATGAACAAAATAATCACGAATGGTGATATTTATAGAGCAACAATTCTCCCAAAAGATGAAAATATCAAACAAACAACGGTAATCATCTTTCAAAAGAAAATCCCGCGAGGGAGTTAGTAGACATCACATGAGATCTCAAACTCAATGAGTAACAAGATGCTTAACATGACATAAGATTATGACCTATCTTTTGTTTGACAAAGAATAACAGTGAATCAACACCTAAAATCCGCTCATACAGCACTCAGTGACATTAATATCTCCACTAGAAAACAGCATAGAAGAAGATAATGTTAAACTAATAAATTCAACATAAAAAGCTCCTCAATTTCATAAAAAATCCAGTTTCAGTTCTCACCGGAGCAACTAAAACTAACAAAAATTTGCAACGATGGATCAGAACTTCAAGCTCTGTGATTTTGGGGGCGTGGTTTATCCTTACCTAATGGCTCCCAACAAGCACCATATTATCCATTATCTTTCTCCACTAACCTTAGATTTCTAAGAAAATGCAACTGCTTAGCAGTGTGATCCTACTACCAAAACTGATGGGGGTGGATAACTGGATGTTCACCTGATCCCCTCCTAATAGTTCAAAACAGCAGCATATCCAGATATAACAAATAAATGTCCCGGTGACTTAGACATACATCTTTGATGTCTTGAAGCATAGATATGAAGGACAATTGGTCATATAGATGCTAGACCATAAGAATTAATGAAAAGACGATTAAAGAAAGACATTCACGTAATTCACGAAGATCAGATAATACACTTGATCTTATCCAAAAGGCAGTACTGCATCTCATGAAGTAAAAGAATGTTCACGTATGCAGCAGAGATGAAGGTTACCTTAACTTCCTCGATGGCTACTGTACTGGGAACCCTTCGATGCTCTTTCTTTCTTGGTGGTTCCTGGTCCACTATATCCTCCATCCTAACACCAGGATCTACAGTCAAGACAACCCGTACCCATTCTGAATCAATAGCATCAGACTTCAATGGAAGAGATGGGACCTCTCTGCATTTACTATAACTTTCTGAAGCAGAACCAAGGCTGCAATGATCTATTGCAGACTCTGATTGCATCTCTACCGAAAAATTCACTCGCACAAATTTCACTTTAGTATCCCATAATTGAGCCATTGCTTGGTCTATGGCCTGAGATGCAGACCTTGACATTCTGTCATTGTGATTGTCCTGTCCTGTCCAAAGAGGATAAGCCCAAGGAGGAGGCTTTGGCAATAGAACATCTCCATTTGCCAGAGGGATCCCTCCCTTAGATAGCTTTTGAGAGTTTAATGTGTCTTTTGAACTGTCATTTGCATGTAAATGAAAAGGAAAGAACAAAAATGAGGCAGTGTAAACAGAATCAAGCCTGTTAAAAGTAAGTCTATCTTTGGTTCATAAACGTTATCAACTTACTTGGGGCTTTCACATTTTAAAACTTCAACACATATCAAATAAGGAGCCTTTTCTCTTGAATTCAAGAGAACCGCTTCATCTTCAGGAATATGAAGAACACGATACATCCCCTTTCCCATCGGAAAGCACACTCCTGTAGCACATGCAAGAAATTAAGACAACAAAATTGAACCTAAAGCTGCAAAGGAGATATATCTTGATTGATCTGAGAGTAGCAAAGGGATATATTTTGGCCAAATTTGCATCCACATGAACTGAAATATAAAAGTAGGAAAACTGTCATAGCCCACATTACATTATATTGTACAATCTTAATCCACGAGACTCGCTGACAAATCGAAGATTTTGACTATCTGTTTTATGTCTTCAGAACCTGTTTTTTTACCTGCTTTTACAGGTAGATACACCATTTCATTATACTTGATCAGCCTTAACACTCAATCTGCCTGAATTCACGCGACCAACTAAAATGGTAAGACATTCTATCTTCAAATATTCAGACTAATACTCCTGATTTCCCGCTTTTTTTACCAACAAGCAATACAGAAGGTAAATAAAACTACTTTGACCTCATACAACAACAACGATGCCTCAATAATCTAAACTAGCTAGGGTTAACTTAGGCTATATGAATTCTCAATATCCATACCACTCCATTTCGACAATCTTCATTCTGACACTCAATAGTATATATTAGGTCTCTCAGACACTAGTAACTTTTTATACATTTTCAGTTGACGTAGAATTCTCAAAAAAAAAATTCTGGGCAAATAATAAACCTAACGTAAGTGGCTCAAAAGGTTTAAGTCCTAATCCAAACAAATTGACTATATAGATCTTTCACTTCCAA
The DNA here is from genome assembly GCF_036512215.1 of Solanum lycopersicum. Lineage (NCBI taxonomy): Eukaryota > Viridiplantae > Streptophyta > Magnoliopsida > Solanales > Solanaceae > Solanum > Solanum lycopersicum. Next base: position 1,318,552 of record NC_090810.1, on the reverse strand, counting down.
TGTGTTCTATTCTTCGCTAACTTTGTATGAGTTCCAAGAGGCTGTGTATGTAAGTCTATAGACAAGTTCCCTCCACGTGCGTTGACCGCATGAGCTAATTATTTTTAGAATAAAGGATTGGTGGTCAAAAATAAAGTTCTCTATAGTTTCTAAATCAATAATGTTTATATCAAGAAGACATAATATCAATCTGAAGCTCAACAGAAAGTTAATCAAATCAACAACAACAACAACTACATACCCAGTGAAATCCCACAAGTGGGGCCTGGGGAGGGTAGAGTGTACGCAGACCTTACCACTACCTCGTGAAGATAGAGAGATTGTTTCTGGAAGACCATCGACTCAAGTACAACAAATCAAAGTACGTACAAAAAGGGAAAATGACTGAAGAAAATATAGCAACTAATACGGAAACAGTAACAACAACACAATAGTGCAAAATAGTGCAATAAATGAAACACCAAAAAAACAGATGGTGGTAGAATGCAAAAACACGACTCTACAAGAATAAAGTTAATACTAATCTTTACATTTTCAAAAAGAAGGTTAATACTATGACAAACACCACTAAGCCTAAACCCTTCAGCAAGCAAGAGAACACTCTACTACCCACTAACCTTCTACCCTACTCTGCAACCTCCACACCCTCCTATCTAAGGTCATATCCTCATATCCTCAGTAAGTTGCAGTTGCGTCAAGTCATGTCTAATAACCTCTCTGCAGTACTTTCTCGGCCTACTCTACTTCTACCTCTCCTCGCACCCACTATATCCTAACCTCAATGCTTTTTTTTTATCAAATCAGCCTTTTTAAAACAAATTTTTATTTTTTATTGCTAAAAGGTGACCTCATCTGAACTAACAGCCCTATAGCTCATGTTCTGAGAATTTGAGCATGTGTACCAAAAAAAATTTTAGAACCATTTAACCTACATTTCATTGACCTCCACGCAATTCAAAGGGGTGAACCATTAAAGGAAGGACGATGTTCCGGACAATGGATGCATTTTCTGGTAGAACACTACAAAGAAAGAAGAGATGACAGGAAACAAGATCCTCTAATAGGAAAGTTCTTCAGTGAATAAAAAAGTTGGTCTAATTGATTTACACCAACAGAAGCAACTGTAGCCAAATAACTGCTTTGCACCAAATAATCATTTTACACACCAATGGATGCTTCACATTTAACAAAGGAACCGTAAGGAAAAGGAGAGGATAGGGGTGAGTTCAATAATTTTTACGAAAGGAACATGTAGTCCCCCTCTTACGACTTAACCATCACTTGAGTGGAGCGGTACTACTATTCAGAGAACCGCCTACCTGCCTTTGCAGGAGAGGAAAGTAGGATGCACCAATGAACAAAAAGACATCTCTTGTTTCCCCAAAAATTAGGAATTAATTCAAGGTGAAAAAGTTAAATAGAAAATAAAAAGAGATAAAAAAAAGAAAAAGAAACTCAGAAATTATGAAAGTTATCCATGAAAGTTAATTTTCTTATTTCAAACCAAGTTCCTTGAAGCATTTGTGATGCCAAAGAAGAGACTCGTTAACAAGATAAATACTTCACTCGGGTAGCAGATCACCTTGCAACAACATTTAATCTCTCAAACCTCTCTTTAAACCAAACAGAAATGATTGTGCAATAAGGAAATGCACCTTATGGACACACTAACCATTCTCAACACATAACAGAGGAATGAAGCAAGATAATGGCATGGAAAACACAAGACGACAAATCCCAACAGTTGCATTAAACAATCATGTTGAAACCGACTGCTCTTCCAATACACGATAAAATAATTACATCTGCAGGAAGTATTCCTCCAATTTTTTATGCCTTAAAGTGGAAATCCATCTCAAAAACCTCTCAAAACCAAAAAGGCAACTGAGATAATAGATAGAAGAAATCAACACTAAAACATTTGTATTGTAATCTATAAGGAAATGCAAACAGTTGACTCATGCATTAATTTCTTAGTACACGTATACCTCCACTGTTTTGAGCATCCGCTAGATGTGCATTGATCTCCACTAATGACTATAAGCAGAAAAGTGAAGGTCAGTGAGAGGAAGTGCTAACAAAGGTATACCAAAAGAAATGTGAAATATAACAAGTTAAAAGTAGGGCCACCTCACAAAGAGCACTTTTTCGATCTTCGACCGGAAACACATCTACTAGTCCATAAGAAGTATCGCTCAGTGACTGCACAAAATCAAGTGATTGGTGATAGGCCCCTTTCCGAAATTGTGACAACCCGTTATCTGGAAGTGGAGGTTTTGCATTTAACTTCTCATTCTGCTTTGGGGAGCCAGGACGTTTCTGCGGAATAAACATTACTTGAGAATTTCCTTTTTAAATGAAAAAACATTACTTGAGAATTTAGTTACAATTACCAGCATACTGTATGTCTTTTTTTATGATAAGGTACCATCATACTAAATATATCAAGCTGGTGTAAAGAGCCTCACATGAAATATAAGTGCATCCATAATCTAACAAACACTGCATCACATTTCCGTCATGTCATTACAACTCAAAGCACTGTAGATTATTGCAACTAAAGAACCATTGCATTCAAATGACTTTCTACAAAGCTTAATAGTAGTGATAATTTAGCTATCATTGATGTGTTACGGTCATGAAAGAAAAACTAAATGGAATGTCTATATCTGGTAGCAGTATTCACAGTAAGGTCATGAGTGAATTGCAACAGGTGTTATACATGTGAAATGGATATTGAAGACACAATCACCAGTTTTTGCCGTCGTCTTCTGTTAGCAGTTGTAAAGCTTGTTATAATACATTTTTGGTGTTAACTGTTAAGTAGGCAATATCTGTTATACTCAACGATATTCTTTTGCATGGAAAAGCAAGGAAGATGATCACAGAAAGCAGTAGATTGTGTGGGTGCATAATACCTCTGGACGCCCCTGTACTTGACACCATTTACTCAGTGCACACCTGAACCATTTTTTGTCCAAATTACCCCCCTATTGGAACTAGTTGATAGCCTCAACCTCCCTAACCAATCTCACCTGTGGTTAGTGAGAGTCACGGTTGCCACATGGAACTTTTCAGCAAAATATATTATTACCTTTTTTAACTCATTCATATTTGGAATCATCTAATTTGGGCCAACTTTGTAATTAACATGGCTACAACTCCCATTATTAAGGCTAAAAACTTTTTGATTCAGCAATAAATAGAGGAGCTTTAGCCAAGTTTTTTAAAAGAAGAAAAAAATAATCAATGCATCTAAAGAAGTAATAAAAAGGAATACACAATTGGGGTAAAATATAAATTGTACATTAGGAAGCAAGAAGAAATACACAACTAGAACAAAAAACGTTTGTATATGAAAATTCACTTGGAAGCTGATTTTTTTTTCTTTTTCTTCTCCCACACGCCTAAAACAGAGTGTATCCATGCTCTTTTCCCCAACAACATCCAGCGATTAAGGCTATTAAAGTTTTCAACTACAATTCTTGCCTTCTTGGATATTCATGACTAATAAATAGTCCAGGGGTGCACTGAATAAACATTGAGGGGTCCCGTTGCGTTATGCCATTATGGGGGAGGCTGGAAGGGGAGGAACCTAAGATGATTTGAAGACAAAATTGAAGCTAAAGATAGACTAGAATTCTTTTTTACATTTTGGTTTAACATGCAAAATGTGTATGAACAGTACATCTACTTGACTTTCTATGCTTCCTATTGGTGAAAAGAGAACTATATTATTTTATTTTTTGAAATAATTAAAGGAAACTATATTTTTAACTACTTTTTCGATAAATCAAATTTCATTAATATCACACAAGTCTGTGTCATAAAATATCTAGCTTATCCGTCCTCACAAAACTATCCTGGTCACTGTATCAACTAAAAGCTAGGGTGTTCTCACATTAATCCAAAAGAATCCATAAAATAGCAAGATTCTTTCTCATATTCTGGAACATTTTCTTATTTCTTCCATTCCAAATTAGCAAGAAGATGCACAACAGTATAATTCTCCATACTAACTCCCTTTTCTACCCACCCTCTGAAATCTCCAACTGTAATTGCCGCCCCACAGTTCTTATTAACTTCCATGAGACATTAAAGAAAACCAGCAATTCTTCATGCTATCTCCCTCTGTCTTTCCCTGGTTCTTGATTGACAAAAAACCATGGTGTTTAGCTAACAAGTTATGACAAGGAACATCTCTCCAATCATAAGAAACATCAACAGGCATCTGCAGTTTGCAAAGTACTGGTCTACATGTTGAAACTAATAGCAGGAGCATACAAGGCATAACATCATAACCAATAAGTTGTATATAACACTAAAAAATTCTACTTCAGGGCTGCAGGGACAACTTGACTTTGCAGGTGGGCAACACCATTTATCATGTCAAGGCATAATTATGGTTTGTTTTTAAGGAGATAAAATATTAAAAAGTACAACCAGGCATAGATTCTCAAGACAGAAAATTAGTGTGTGGCTGGTTCAAGGGAACAGGTAAAATTAGCTTCATCCTTCTCTAGTTTCATCCTCCTTTTATGATGTATTATCACTGAACTTTTTGAACTCATCATACACAGTATAATCCCACAAGTGGGTTCTGGGAAGGGTAGGATGCATGTAGGCCTTAACCCTACCTTTGTTGGGGTAGGGAGGTTGTTTCTGATAGACGCTCGGCTCCAAAGAGATGTAAATTTGAAGAACGGATAAAAGAAAATACAACAACAACATAGCATAATCGAATAATAGAAAGCATAATTGAATTTAGGGAAACATGCAAATGAACACCATACACCCTGGAAAAATATCCAAAACAAAACCTTTATGATAAAATTTATGTCTGTTGTTATATCCTTAAAGCCACCAACCATCTGGTGTGTTGACGGTGGAATGAATTCTATATAGTTTAACATCAAGTGCCATAAAGTTAGTGAGGTGATCAAGTCCAATGAAACTTTAGCCTGTAACACTACCACGCTAAAACTTGGAGCCAAAATCAAGGACAGAATTTCCCTATGAAATACATTTAAAAAAAGGTATTTCAAAGAACATCTAAGACACGTATTTAGTCTTTACTGATAAAATTCACAAGAAACAGGAGGGAGGACACCGATATACCAGACTTGAAATAATTCTATTTTTGAGGATACATGAGGGGGGAGATAACTGACATGCCAAGCCCCGTGCAAGTGAGTAGACACTAGACAGATTTACATATCGCACTGTAAATATACGACTTAGTCCTTTCCTTGATTTAGTTACTGAGGGAGTTATCAGCAACTGACAGAAAGTACAAGCGATTTCAGTGTACATACCTCTTTGTTCCCCTTTGAACCAAAGAGCTCTGAATCTTCAACTGAACGGTCACGATCCTTAAACAGCTTGCGGAAAAAGTTCTCAGTTCCAGGACTGCTCTCAAGAAAACTGCCACCATTACTGCTTTCATTTGATGCTGACAGTTTTGAATCCTCTGGATGCACTCGAAATAGTCTACGAAACAATGGAAAATCTGAAGGCTCTTCTTCCTCACCATTTGCATGCCTCCTAAGATCGTCATCAGCCCTGTCATTACCATCTTTCTTATCCTCAAATTTTTCCTTAAAAATCTTTTTGAAGAACCCTTCCTTTTCATCATCTTCAGAACTCCTTGTTGATTTTTCAGGTGTTTCATTCCTTTCTCTTACATCCTTCTTCTCCTCAAATTTTTTGTCCTTTAAAAACTTCCGGAAAAAACCGTCTTTTTCATCATCTTCAACAGGTTTGGAAACTACTTTATCCTCCAAATCATTTTTATTATCACGAAACATACGTTTGAAAAATCCATCTGTACTTGAGTGCACATCCTCATCATCATCTTTGTTGGTACTCAAAAGCCTCCTGAAGAAACCATCCTTCTCTGATTCCTCTGCATCCTTATCCACAGATTTCCTAGCATAATCATCTTTACTATTACTAAGAAGTCTGCGAAAAAATCCATCTTTTTCCGACTCCTCTTCATCTTTGTCCACTGATTTCCTACTATCATCATCCCGACTCTCTCTTAAAAACCTCTTAAAAAAACCATCCCTCTCCGGTTCTGCATCATCCTTTTCCGCTGATTTCCTCACGTCTTCATCCCTACTATCCCTCAAAAGTCTCTTCAAAAAACTATCTTTTTCTGGTTCTTCATCATCCTTCTCCACGGATTTCCTGAAGAGCAATGCATCTCTTACTTTTAGACCCGGAATCAACTTCTTAAAAATCTTATTTTCCTCAGGCGACGATATCTTACTTCCAAGACCATCATCCTGTGGCAATGAACTCCCTGAGGGTGAAAACGACAGAGCCCGCTGTACAGCTGGTGGTGAAGATGTCAAGGATAATAGCTTCTGTTTTGAAGACAATAACTTATTAAGCATCTGATTCTTTCCCAATAGATTAGATGAAGTGTTTGGAGGTTTTATCAAAGGTGGCCACTCACCCATCAAAGTAGCAGCAATCTGACACTTCTCCTGAAGCCTACTTATCCCCTCATTATCATCTGAATCCTCCAACTCCGCCATCAAAAACCAGTGCACTTTAAGGGCAATATGTAATGACTTAGAACACACATCAATCACAAACTTATCCAACGAGGGGCTCGGTTTATGAACCATCATATACGATATCTGAAACAAGTAGCTCTCAATGCCAGAAAGTGGCAGTGTGTACATTCTATTACACAAATAGTCCCTAACACCAGGATGATCATGCTTATAAAGGTAGCTGACAGCGATCCACTCACAGAAGAACGCAGAATCAAAGAATCTAATAAGCCAACCACTCTCTCCAATATCCTCACTTGTTGGGATTGTCCGAGTTACCTCCCGAGGTGACTCGGCCGGCTCTCCTCTCGTCAATCCCAATAACCTCACCATTGTCAAATCATCATAACAATCATAAAACCCTAAAACTCAAACCCTAACCCTAGATATTTCTTCCCAATTAACAGCTCCTTTGAATCATATGCACTTACTATATACACTAACCAATTCAAAATTCGAAATCGTAGCAAACTTCAATCAGTGGAAATTCAAAGACTTTCAAGCTACTGAATTAACTAAATTCCGATCAAATCACTAAGGAGAAAATCAAAGGAACTTCTTTTAAGAAGAAGCAGAGAGAGGTATTTTGAATTTTTTTCTTAATAAATGAAAGGGATCCGACGAAGATATCCAAATATATACCGTCCCACGACGGTAGAACGGCGTCGTATCACCTCGATGAAGCTCTGCGGTCGTCGGCGAAACCAACCCAAGGGCGGAGGTTGGGGGTGGGGGATGGAGCGAGGTGATCAGAGGCGTATTATAAAAATTAGGTGTGGAAGAATGCAGGGTTGGTGCTAACGTGCGCTGAGGGTGTTGGGTGAAGTTTCAACTTTCAGCCTCTAGTGAATAGTGAGTGGGAGGGTACGTAATTGACGGGAAAACAGAGCAATATAGCAAAAGGCGATATTCAAAATATTACTAATTAATTAATTAGCGGGTGTTTGATCGTAAAAATTGTGAAATTAAAAAAAAAAATTATTAAACTTAAGTTGACAATAATATTTAAAATTTGAAGTTGTTTTTTCATATTATAAATTGGTGTTATTTTTAAATTTTTGTGAATAATTGAGAGTGAAATTTGGGTAGATAGTTTTTGGAGTTTTCGAGTTTTTGAAATTCAACTTCAAGTTGAATTTTGAAAATTTGTACTATGTTTAAATATTTTAAAATTGAATTGAAAAATACAATAATAAGTATTGATAACATTATCAATGAAATCTTACAAAGTGAGGGCATAAAGTGTACGTAGATCTTATCACTACCTCTTTGATAAATAGAGATTGTCTCTGAAAGATCCTCGGTTCAATCAAATCAAAATAACAATTGCAAAAAAATGATTGTGGAGAGGAACATGACAACTTATAACAAAATAGTGCGGAGAATATACGAAAGGAACCATAATAATAGTGTGTGATCATCTAGACATATGAATAGGTGATATCATATACCTAAAGCCCAAATTACATGACTAGGCTGATATTACAATCGACATGGTGTTACATGTTACGACCAAGTCAATTATGTGAATAAGTTAGTAATATGACAACTCTTAATTGTCTATCAATCTTAATTATACCCTTATTTGTGACCTTTATACCCTTCTATCTGGAATCGTGTGTTATTAGCTGAAGATACGCCATATCTTGTCTAATCACATCTCTCAATACTTTTTTGGCGTACTAGGTTTGTCATTAATTCCACTATAACCTCTCACTTTTGGGACATTCACACATGCCCAAATCATATTAATCTCATTTGCATTGCCTTGTTTAATGTAGAGGTTACTTCTACTTTGTTCCATATGCTCATTCCTAATCTCATTGTTTCTATTATGCCCGCACATTCATCTCAGTATCCTCATTTTCGCCATTTGCATTTTCTAAACTTTAAAATCTTTGACTGATTAATATCATGTCTTGTACAACAAGTTATTTTAATTGTAACTCTGTATAACTTACCTTTAAGTTTGAGTAGTATCTCCTTGTCACATAAAAAGCTTTGACCGTAAGCAATCCTTCACCTTATCTATGTCCCGCCAATATGTTGTATGACATTTCGCCATACTCTTATTTTTCTTGGATAAGAATCCCAAATTCTTAATTTTTTCTATCTTGATTCAACTCTTGTATCAAATCTCACTTATATGTTTGCTTCATGTGTCAAATTACTACATTTACATTTCAAATATTTTATCTTGATTCTACTCGACTTGAACCTTTTAGACTCCAGAGTTTGTCTTCATACCTCTAATATCGTTAACTCCATCTCGAATCTCTTTAATCTAAACAATTTCATGTGTCCATACCATCTATCATAACACATTTTTCTGAATATGTTACGTTAATTTTTCTATCATAAAAATAAATAAAAATAGACTAAATATTGATCTCTTGTGCAATTCCGTTTCAAATTATCCATGATTAAATAAATACTTAATTTTTTATATAAAATAAAAATAACATAGGTAGAAAATGAATCAATGTAGCTTTTAACAATTGTATAATTATCTAAGGCGAATAGGCTTAAAACTAAAAATAAATTTGTGAAAAGGCTATATTAGCTTACAAATTATAATTATAATTATACAAGGTGCAGCCCAATGATGCAAAGAAAAAGTAAATTAATAAATCTTGTATAATTTGTATTCTATTTTCGATACGAAGGATCTTTAAAATTTGTATAAGTTCATATATATAATACTGATTTTTTTGTATGAAATAATTTTTATTTTTAAGAGTTAAATTAGCTGTTTAAAAAAAATATATATTTTATTCAAATTATCGATAAAATTATGTTTATAACTTTTCTAATCATTGATTTTAACAAACAATTGTCACGCAACATATAGTATTAGGTCACTATGCAACATGCATAGAATATCAAAGGAATCAAACTTCAATTGATATAACGTTAACTTGTTGACTTTATTTCATATAATTTGTATCAAAATTAGTTAAAAACAAACAAAGCCTAATTATATTTGACTAATACTAATAGGTTCATTTAATCCTCCTTGGGATGATATGATTTCTTCAAGTCAACTCATGCAAATAAATAAATACAAAATTAAGAAAAAAAATGGGTGCTCTTTTATATAATTTTTTATGACATTTGAAAATATACGTTTAACAATTATAAATGACATTTCAAAATTTATTTATTTTTAATTAAAAGTTATGTCAAAAATAAAAAGTGATCGTAATGACATTGATAAAATTGACAAAAGTTAAAAATGAATGCATTATATGACCTGCTTAGATGATTCCATTATTATTAATATAATAGTGATAAATCATTAATAACACTGTATATACATTTTTAAGGGAGAAAAGACAAATATATTCTCAAACTGTTATAAATGGTATGTAAATATTTTTCGGCATATTTTTGGGACATTGGTTTTCGCTGTCCAAATATTAAAGCATGTACACCTTTTTTTACTAATAGACATGCATGTGTCATTATCTTATCTATCGATCCAACATTTATTAAATATTGGATCAACGAATAAGATTGATCACGTGTTCCTATGTAGTCTTCCGTTAGAGTGAAGGACATGTAACGCTAATTTTTTTATAGAAGGGGCACCAATATCTCTAAATTATAATGAAATATATATCTGTATACCATTCACGATAATTTAAAGATATATATATATCCTTTTTTTTCTTTTTTAAATGAGAGCATATCCATTCTAAATCGCAATATTGAAAGGGTATATTTGTCCTTTGACATAATTTAAGAAGTGGCCTGAAAATGCTTAAGATAACCGGCGAAGCTCACATGCACCGACGGCTGACCCGAAACGAAGCCAAAGCTTGCAGTATAAGATTGAAATTTGGGAATTGTGAATTTGGATAAACCCTAGATTGGAATCGATAGATTCTCTATCCATTTACGTAAAATTCAAGCTCAATTTCTACAGTAACGCCCAAATTCACTGCATTTTCTCTCTCATCCCCTATAAACTCGATGCAATTTCGCAGGTTCTACACCTCTCTAGCGAATTCTAACCGCAACCCATTTCTCCTATATCGAAATCTCACAAACCCTTTTGCTGTTTTCGACCCTAACCCACAGTTTCTCTCTACACAAAGAATCTTGAAAAACTGGGTTCAAAGGCCAATTCGTGTGTCGAAACGTTTTGTCTCATCATTTCCTGCTATGGCAGAAGGAAGAAGACCCACTCATGTGCCTATACCACCCCCAGAAACTGCTGATAAGGCGGAATTGTATCGAGCACTTGAGGCTGCGGTGGGGTCGCAGTTTAGTTCAGAGCCATTGGCACCGGAGCCTCATCCTTTGATTATTGTGGTTAGTGGTCCAAGTGGGGTTGGTAAAGATGCTGTGATTAAAAGGCTTAGAGAAGTTAGGGAGAATATTCATTTTGTTGTTACTGCAACGACAAGGGGGAAAAGGCCGGGTGAGGTTGATGGAAAAGATTACTTTTTTACGAGTAAAGAAGAGTTTTTGTCAATGATTGAGAGACATGAGTTGTTGGAGTATGCATTGGTGTATGGGGATTATAAGGGTATACCAAAGCAACAAATTAGGGATCATATGGCTAAAGGATTGGATATTGTGTTGAGAGTTGATATACAAGGTGCAGCAACACTGAGGAGGATTTTGAGAAATTCTGCAGTGTTTGTGTTCTTGGTGGCGGAGAGTGAAGATGCATTGGTTAAGAGGTTGATTGATAGGAAGACTGAGACTAAAGAGACTTTGCTAGTGAGAATTGCAACGTCTCGAGAGGAAGTGAGGCATATGGGGGAGTTTGATTATGTGGTAGTGAATAGAGAAGGAGAGTTGGAGAATTCTGTTAAGTTAATGGAGTCTATTATTGATGCTGAGAAAGCTAAAGTGAGGCAAAGAACAGTGACAATTTAGAGAGTCTGTTTTTCAGTTTTTTGATCTGTTTTTGATTAAGTTGAGCTGATACTCTTAATGTTGTCTTGTATTCAATTTATGCAACATTGTTTTTCCTACTTGTGTTAACCGTGTCGAGCTCTTGGTTGGTTAAAGTAGATGAGATGTTACTTCTTGCCTTTGATCGATGACATAGTTGTTTTGTTATGGTTTAATTTTGATTTCTAATTTGATACTTGTCGGAAATTTGTTATGCTTGTTCTTTGGAGGTAGTCAGGTTTTTTCCTGAAGGAGAAAGGGAAATACTTTTCTTAAAAAAAGCTTTCTTGATTGGCGTAGTGAAGCCCAAATAAGTTTAGGGTCAACTTGGGTGGCACTCTATACTTTAATTCTCGTCATACTACTGATGTCGTCCTTAAGATCAGAGGGACACTACTTGGTTTTTTCTTTTGACATCATCAGTTCTTCCTATGGTTACTCTACCTGCTGCCTTATGATGAACGAGTAATGGAGTGTTGAAGGTGCAAATTGTTAGCGTCAAGAGGTGATTTTTCTTTTGTCTTATTCAGCAAAGCATATTACCATCTCGTTTGAGATATTGTCTGAACCGAAAGGCAATTCTTGCCTATGTTAATAGTGTCGTCAGTTTGCATCTCTGTTCCATTGTGCTCCCTCTGGAACTTGATGTATCTGTTTATGTTCATTTTGAGTAGTATGTTGTGTGTTGCCAATTCTGTTAAGCCTATCAATCACTGTTCTGCATAAAGATAGAAGATGATCCTCTTGCCCTGTCTATTCATCTGAACTAGAACAACTCATTTAAGATTTAACTGCTCTTTTCATGCAATTGTTAGAAAAGAAAGATAATTCATATCATCATTCAGTGTATGTATGAGACTCTCTCTTTCAGTAGTCTTCTCAGCATGGCTTGAAATCTTTGTTGTATTCAATAAAGTGCACCATTTAAGCTTCTTGTAGCATGGGTGCCAGTAGAAGTAGATAACATTATACAAATTTTAGAAAATAGATACATAATAAAATATCTAGTTTGCTGCTAGTTGAGTAACCTGCAGAGATTATTAGAACTACTATATGTTCATAAGAAATCTTCCTATCATCCTGTAGTTGCTGAATGATTCTAGCTATATATGGGCTTATGAACCTTTTAATATGCAATTTTTTACTCAACAGGGTGTTATTGAGGCATTAAAAGCTCTGTGATTGCTTTCCAAGTTTCTCTGTGAGACAATGTTACCTTGAAGATTGGGATTTGTTCTAATATGCTACCTGAATCACTATCGATACGATGCAGGGCTCAAGAGTGTGGCCTAGTTGTTAATGAATTGAGTGGAGAACCATGAGGCATGAAGTCTCAGGTTCCTATCTGTCCTAACTTTTGTGAACAAAGTTATCTGACACTTGTTGTTAGTGAGAAGTAACATGTATCTCGTGAAATTAATCCAGATACGTAATAGTTGGCACGAACACTATAGTCATGAAAATAAAAAGAATATTTTCAAGTTTGTGAATAGAATAATCTTTATCTTTATGATAATTTATTTATGATATTTCACTAACTTTGATCAAGAATCATATTCTTCTAGCTAAGGAGAATAAAGAAAGAATATTTCAAAATATATATGATAGGAACCTTCGTTAGATGTTTGATGGGAACCTTTGTTATGAAGGAAGGTCAACTCTGCTATTGTGAATTACATGTGCAATGTGCATATGGATACAACAAAAGATTCAAAGGACGTGGTCTAGTAGTGCATCGACATGTATATATATATATATAAACGTTATTTCATATCGCATATTTAAACGTAAGTTAAAAGACAATCGATATGTATATATGTATATATAAACGTTATTTCATATCGTATATTTAAACGTAAGTTAAAAATTGTATTACTTTGTTGTTAAATCTTATATTAATTATAAACATTAAACTTGATAATCAATTAAACTATTTTACCAAACTTTGTTGTGATTTCCAAAACCGGCAATTAACATAGTGGCCTTGTAACAAGAAATTTTTTTAGCCTTAAACTATTTTAATTGTTTTGGCAATAAAATTTTAAAATATGAAGAAAGATCTTTGCCGGCTTTTATTTTTATTATTAATTTTAGTTTAGAAATCTATAATATCTTAATTAATTTTATTTTTTTTTATGAATGAACCCACAAGACAATTATGGCTAAAATTCTCTTCATTTTCCTTCATCTCTTTGCTTTATTATTAAGAATTCGACAATTTTGTGGTAAGTCATAGATTGGTTTTTTTCTTCTTTAATTTTGTATTTTTTCTGTAAGCTAAATTTATGTCAAATACACAAAAATAAAAGAGATTATATGCTAAATTTGGTGTTCTAGGATAATCTCAAAATTATTTTATTAACATACAACTCATATTAATGGATAATTTTTGTATTTTTTTATTCTGAGTTTTACGCTTCTTTATATATGCTTAAACAATGCTACCTAATGATCACTAATTAATATATGTAATATATAATAAACATATTTTTTTGGGCAAGATATTGCTTCACCAACCAGTTAATCAGACGCGAGCTCTTCGTAAGTCAGATTTCTTCTTTTGTTCTTCTGTCAAGACAAGTTTTTACGCGTTATTCATTCACCTGTGATTAAAAACACTATTTTCATCTTTTCAACAATTAACCTGATAATATAAATATTCTTTTCATATATATGAACTTATGTGTCATTTTTATTTTTATTTTTCAGATGGGAAGGTAATGATGGAGTATATTGGAGCAACAGGCAAACCAATAACATTTGATGATGTTCCAATTGATGAAGGAATTGACTTTCATTTCATTCTTAGTTTTGCTATTGATGCTGACTCTCTAGGGAACCCACAAAATGGCAAATTCTCACCTTGTTGGGCATCAACATTAACCCCAAACTCAGTTGCATCAATTAAATCCAAATACCCTAATGTCAAAGTCTTGGCTAGCCTTTCTGGTTGGAGTATAGGTTCAAAAGTCCTTAGCTGGTATTATTGAATTACGTGACTATCTCATCTTATTAAAACACACGTTTGATTAATTTTATGCATTGTTCAGACTAACTTATAAGCAGTGGCGGAATCAAGATTTTTAATAAGGGGGGTCAAAATCTGAGAAGAAAACACACGAACTAATGAAAAACGGTTATTATACATATACCTAAAAAAATAATTTTAATCATGTAATAAATAGTAACATTTTCTGATGCTGCCTCCGCTCGCTCCTCTACGCGTATGATAAACACTAAATATAATTGCTGAGTACTTGATGCTTATCAACTATTTTTAATCAACTAACTCAAACACATTCTCGATTCTATTATGTTCTAAACAGGTACAAGCCTATTGACACTCAACAGTGGATATCAAATGCATTCACTTCCCTCAAATCAATTGTCAACACATATAACCTTGATGGAATTGACATTGACTATGAGAGATTCCCAAAACACAGTGAAAGTTTCTCTCATTGCATAGGAGAATTAATAACTCTCTTAAAGAACCAAAGTGTTATATCTATAGCAACAATTGCACCATATTATAGAACAATTTTACCATACATAGAGCTATACAACAACTATGGAGAATCAATTGACTATGTAAATCATCAATTTTATACAGATAAAGTTAGTACACCAAGAGGTTATTTGAAGGCTTTTGTTCTAAGAAGTGAACAATTTAATAAAGAGAAAGTAATTCCTAGCTATGAAGTGGATGGAAGAGGAATTCAAGGTGATGCATTTTTTGATGGATTGAAATTACTGGAAACTAATGGATTTCATGTTAATGGTGCAATGATTTACTCTGCTGATGCTTCATCTGAGGATAATTACATTTATGAGAGGAAAATTCAAGCATTCTTGTTAAATTCTACTAGTGTATGAAGTATATTGTTATTTTGTAGTAATGAATTTGTAATATTGAAGAGATAATAAGGAGATTTCAAGAGCCCCACCCTAGAAATGTGGGGTTTGTATTTGATAATATGAATGAATTTTAATGTTACTACTTTAGATAATAGTCTAATATTTTAGAAGTAACATTATTTTACATTACACATTAAAGACTGATTTTGAATCACGTACCGTCTTTGGATTTCGCTCGCCTTTCTCTTTCCTTTTTCCAGTCTCACTTGCCATATATACAAATGCATATGTATAATATACATATATAATTCATCTCTCTCTCACTCTCTGCCCTCTCTCGTTCGCCTCTCTCCTCCCTCTCTCAATTTTACTCGTCTCTCTCCTCACTCTCCCAATTTAGATCTCCTCTCTCCTCACTCTCCCAATTTTGCTCGCCTCTCTCCTCCCTCTCCCAATTTCGCTCGCCTCTCTCCTCCCTCTCCAACTCTCCCTTGACATATATATAAATATATATGTATAATATACAATTATCTAATTGATTTACATATACAATGCACCTTTCTCCGACTCTCTCTCCTCTCTCCTATCTCTCCCAGTCTCGGTCGCCTCTCTCCTCCATATAACATGTAGCTACAAATTGTAAGTATTAAACTATAGCTATATAGAGTAATTAATTATTTTTAAGTGGCTATATGTGAAAGTTTCTCTTATTTTTAACGGATCGATCAAGACGAGTGAAAAACAAACATTTGGGCCTTAATTTATAGAAGATATTGTTGGGTCTTGGCCCAAATGTGGATCGATCCGCTATAGCCCTTAACATCCGATTCTGATCGCAATTCACCAATTTCCATAGCAGAGGAAGAAGAAAGAGTTTACTCCAATGGCGTCTGGATGGGGAATTACAGGGAATAAAGGACGATGCTATGATTTCTGGATGGATTTCAGTGAGTGTATGTCTCGATGCAGGGAGCCCAAGGACTGTGTACTTCTTAGAGAAGACTACTTCGAGTGTCTTCATCATTCCAAAGAGGTACATTTCGATTTTTTTTCCCATTAGATTCCGATCTCTTTGGTATTTTCACCTTTGCTTAACAATCGTCCTTATCCTGAAGATTTAAACAACTCAGCAGTTCCATTAGGCAATTTGTCCTCAGCTGTATTTAGGGTTTTTAGAGATTTGATACTTTATAATCTGAATTGGTTCGAATAAAAGCTTCTCAGATTTGAATTCCCTCAAAGTATGGATTTTTTTTTCATTTTTCATCCAACATCAGATATATGTGTGGAACTGTAGGAGGTGATTTGCACTGTAGTTATTGATGATGGCGTTTATTAATTGACGAAGCAAGCAACTTGTTAATGAGTGGATGGAACTACAGAGAAACAATATGGATTGTAAGGTTTGTAGAAGTAAAATAGTAAACATGCTGAAAAAACTGTAAGTTTTGCTCTCATAAGAAGAACAAAAGTAAAGTGGGATTGGGCGAGATTATATTTCCTAAATGCAAACAATTTAGTTATCTGAGTCTAGTCTTACATGAGAATGACGTGATAGATAGAGATATAGCATATATAATGAAAATAGGATGGTTGAAGTGGAGGAGGTGCTGCATGATTACTATGTGATAGAAAGACACCTAATAAGTCAAAGGAAACTTCTATGGAATGGCTGTGAGAATAGCAATTTATATTATGGTAGTGAATATTGGTCCTCTAAGTTTCATCATATTAATAAAACAAGTAACATAGAAATGTGATGTTAAGATGGATATGCAGTCAGCAAGATGTACAAGATTAGAAACAACACATCAGAAAGATAGTTCAAGTAGCATACAGACATAAAATAAGAAAAGATTGATGAGATCGCTTGGCATGTATAGGGGAGGACCTCCATATATAGTATCCATTTATACTTGTACTGCACTCTTTCTTGGAATACCAAGGAATATAGATATTTGAAAATATTATGATTTTATGTCAAGGAAAATACATCTGATGAATCATACAGGGAAATGGAGAAAGTGGTATTTGTAAGTCAACCTATCGAAAAATTCACCAAATATGCATATGGCTGATGTCTAGTCGCCAAACATCATGGCAGGCTTACCAAGTATGCATGGATATCATTTCAAATAAATGCCTGTTTATCAATCTGGTTCATTATTTCAAACTTGAAAATAGAGAATTCAAAGTTTGAGGAGAGTTTATTGAGTAATATAATGGTTCACTTACAAGTCGTCAACTTTTTTCCAAGTGAATTTCATCTCCAAACACTACTTTAACATCCAAATATCCTTTTTCAATTTCAACTTACTCTTCTTTCCATTTCAAATTTTACCCAAAATTATGTCCAAATGCCAATTGATTCGTACTTGGTCTATATCAGTATAGCTGTTACTTTGAACTAGTTATGGTTCCCTTTAAGCTCTATTTGGGGGAAATTCAAGGTTACTGGCGATGACAAAATTTGGCTCACCAGCATGCCACATTATATATCTGCTAGATCTTTTCATTATTTGGATCATATCAAACACATTATGTGACTAAGCAGCTGAGGAGGACTTAAATTTAAGTAGGTGCTCTGAAGCCTTGTCATGTGATAAGAGATCTATAAATGATATATTTTGCTGATTGAAGGTCGTAAAATAACCCGAGATAGACCTAAATTAGTGGAGGGAAGTCGTCTCAAAAGACCTTTTAAGTTCTTTAGATTACAGATATTTTCTCATTCTTTGTAGCACAGATGTGGATTTCCACCCTTTGTCTATTTTAGAGTTATACCTGGACTTCTCTTCTTTTTTTTTGATAAAAAAGTTATACCTAGACATACCTCTTTGATTCGTCTTATTTAGGGTCTTTCACTCTTATCGAAAATAAAAACAAAAATTTAGGGTCTCTCAAGTGATTTCTTAGAGAAGCCATGAAAGCAAAGGCATTGCTATAAGTAGGAAATGGAAGTAGTCAATTTACAAGGACTGAACTGGAACATCTGTAGTTAAGCACCTTGTGTGCATTGTCTCGTCCTAAATCTGTAGAAAACATTACATCAGCTAATTTTTTATGGAGTCTCAAAAAGAGACGAATCTTGATTTATACAGCTATTTTTTTCCCTGTTATTTGATTTTGGCTCTTTCATTAATTGATCTTCTTGTCACTATCAGCATTACTATCTACTCTTCTGAGAAGCGTTGTTATTTTCTCTTGGAAGTGCCTCAAGCTACAGCCGAGATCTTTCTCATAAGTTGGGGGCTTGTGGTTAGGTGTTTTATGGTCCTGACAAGTTGTATAAACCTCATTACTTGATGTAGAAATTAGATTAGAAATTGGTGACAGGTGAAGTAATAGGAAAGAAGCTTCAATAGCTGTTTGTAGATCTCACCCAGCGAAGTAGCAAACCCTCCTTTCATTTTCCGTGTTGAGAGTACACATTTCAGTTTGTAGCTCATATACTACTTGTATTAATACATGCTTAATTATTCTAATATGTTAATGAGTGAAGTAAATGGTGGAAGCCTTTTCCAAGTTTAGCTACTGCAAGAAATTACCTACATCAAGGAAACTATGTTTTCTTAGACTTAATGGCATTAGTTGAGTGAGAAAGGTACCTTCTACTGTGATGGTGCCAAATAAATTATGATCTCTGTTCTCAAAGTCAGGATTTGCTAATCCCTGACCTTTGCAAAATCAGATATTTGTATGTAGAAAAACTTTGGCATTTATTTCTACCCCCAAAAGAAAGAAAAAGAAAAGAAAGTGATGGGAAGTACTTAATAATCTCAATGGGCAGTATTTCTCTCTGCTCATCTGAAAGTGATGTCTTTCGTCCCTGTTTATACAATCATCCTCTGTTCATCTTAATCATTGACTCAATGGGCAATACTTCTCTCTGCTCAACTGAAAGCGGCATCTTTCCTCCCTGTTTATAAAATCGTCCTCTGCTCTTCTCTTTGTCATATAGAGGCATGAATTTTGTAGAAACCTCTTCTTTTGACTAGTTATAATGTTTTAGGGACTAATGTATTTCCATTTAAAATCAGATGATGCAATTAGAAAATGCTCCACGTATATGGACATATACTTGCATGTGGTAACATTTTGTGAAATTATATTTGGTGAAAATTGTGGAGCATTGCTATCTCTCTAGTGTCTATGTTCCTTCAAATTAGGTTGAATTTGGAGCAAAGTCCCATTGATATCCAAGAATAGTCCTTGCCCGTTGAACGAATAAACTTTAACATCTATGGCAGACATTTTCCAGGGTGTGTGAGTGTCTTCTGACTTCAATATGTTAAATTAGGTATTGTGTCTGTGCTTCCTATCCTCTTCTTTTCATCTTATTGGGACACTTTAGTGCTCTACCTAGATTGTTGGATTACTAATCTACTGACATTTGAAACTCCGTATGGTACTCTGGTTTTCACTTTTCAGTCTTTCACAGTTCCACTATTTGTAGATCAAACTTGTTGGATCCTTTGCACCTCTTAATTCTACTTAGATTCATAGACTACTAACATACTATCCTACTTGTTCTGCTTATGTTATTGTTATTGCTCATGTTCAGGACAATGCTTTTTGATTGATTAGAACTCATTAAATTTGATTGATTTCCTTCTTAATTTAACCACAAATAAGCCCAAATTGGCCTTATAAGACACTTTGATATATGTATCAACTGAAGATTAAGAGATATTGAAGCCTTGAGGTGCATGAATTAGTAGTGTTCATGTGGTGTACCGGTGCCTTAAGCTCATTATTTTTCTGGGACAGACTATAGAACTCTATTACTTGGCTACTGTCGATGTCTTATACGATTGAGAGTTCTTTCTCTACTATGTTACTGCCCCACCTGCTACATGCTTGTCTCCTACTTATTAAAAAAATGGATATATGGTCATTCCCTCTTCACTTCCCCTCCTTTTGAGCTGTCGATGACCGACTGATTCAATCCATGTTGTCATTTTTGATGTGGTAAAATTCTTTGGAATTCTCTAGCTCAAAAACAAATGATGGCTCAGATATATTCATAAATCGTTTGGTACTTCTCATTGTACTCTTTAGTTACAGGGTTGTTGTTTCCTTTACTGCAGTATCAACGTAGGAACCGAATCTACAAAGAGGAGCAGCGCCAATTGAGAGCTGCTTCACAAAAGAAAAAGGAAGGTGTAGATGGTGGTGGTGGTGGTCATCACTGACCTTTATTATTCTTGATCAATCATGGTTTTATCAACTAAAAGACATTGAAGTAAACTGTATGTGGTTTTGAATTTTGAAATAAAGAATTCTATCAGTTGCATTTGATGTGAGTTGCATCATTGAAATGACTCAGTTCAGTTTCTTTCTCATATGGCCTGGCCTTCGTTTTGTTGGTGATAAGGAACATATGTTTTAAGGGCACATTTACTTCTTACCATTGGCACTAGACCTATGATATCAGTTCTTTCTTTGAAATCTGTGACTCTTACGTGTAATATGAAATTCGCGATGGGAAGCCTGCATCATGATGAAAAGAGCTAGGATTTTGCTAAATGTTATGAACACCCTCAGTTTCTTTTCCTATTTTGATAACCTGATACAATATAGAGTGATGTACCCTTTTTACTTGATGAATATAGTAAGTGGTTTATTCATTAGTCTAAACTCTTAGTTATTGGTAGAAAATTAATGGGTGCAACAAAAGCTACCAAACATAGTATACAACAACTACATTAGTTGAACTACTCAGGAGACTCTCTCACATGATGTTGATTACATTTACTTGTATGCAAACTATAAATACGAACAAATTAAACACCACATACACAGAGAGTGTACTCCTTTTTATATGCATGAACACTATGGCTAATTGGATGAGCACATGCAATTCAATTCATAGTACAAGAGTCTCTCCAATTTTTCCTAGTGATTTTGTGAAGAGTGAAAGCTTCAGATTAATCAATGGAGATTATGAATATTTGCAGTCCAGAAGGGTATTTCTCAATAGCTACCATTTTACCAGAAGGAACATGAGTTTCAAGGATTTATTAAACAAGTTGTTTAAAAAAATTTGTAAGATGGCCATGTTTATATCTTTTGGAATTGGTGATGAATTATCAAAGAGGAAGATTAGTATTAAGGTTTACAAGGTGACATTGGTTTGTCCAAGACTTTTTATTGCTAGATGTTATATGCCTTGCCTATATCAATACCATTATTACAGAAGTCCAGAAAAGGTATCTATATAGACATTGTATTATGTTCTATAATATGTTTCCTTTTTCTATTATCCAGTATTCACAATATCACATACATATTTATTATTTGGGACGATTTTTGATTATATTGGCTAAGCTAATAACAAGAATAACAGAAAATGGGAAGCGATTTTACTTTTTCAAGCGGACAAAATTGCTACTTCATGAGCGATTTTACCGTTTTGGTTAAAAGAAATTTCATATACCGTTTTGAAAATTTTTGTTAACATTTTTCACTCTTTAGGCTTCGGACTCGTGATAATAGCTCATAGCACGATAAAGAAGATTATTAAAGATTGAGAATAAAGAAATTGGGAAGAACTTTGGAGAAGAAGATAACATGCAAATTCAATGTCATTACTATTCTCTTAGTTGGTTACATATTAATCAAATAGGCCGACTAAACTCAACCGTTAGAAAATCAATCTCGCGATCAATTGAAAACTGAGTGACGAGAATTTGTCTTCACAAACTTGCGAAACTTCTCTGCTGATCATTCTGGTCACTCGGATCTTGATGACTCTATTGAATCGAAGAATTTTGATGTTAGCCAACTAAATTAAGCTGACATGTACAATGAAATTATTGTATATTTTCATAATGTTATATGCGGGATACAATGATAATTTTCAAAGGCTTTATCAGAAATAAACTATGAATTTTAGAATTGTCACACCATAGTGACCCCGAAGTGATTTTTTTCTAGTTGCCGGACGAAATCCGACAATCAATTGCTGGCTCTGAATAATCAGTCCAACAATAAGCTCAATTGTTCCATAACGTAATATTAAGTTTATTTTTAGATTAAATTATTGTTAACAAGGACATTTATGGATCAAACTATCAACTAAGTATATTTTTATTCATTTTCACGTTGTTTAAAGATACTTTTGACTCTTTATTGATTTTAACATATAATTCATGACTTTTTGAATTATTTTTTCAATATTTAAAACATCTAAAATAAGTATGTTTAAACAAGTTCTTAGCAATTGACCTTATGTCTTCTTTAGAAACTAAAGTCACGTGAGAGCATAATTTGAGGTTTACAATAACACAAAAATATATAACTTATATCTCACAAAATATCTTTAATCTTGTGATCTTTAAAAATATGTTTTCGTTAGAATTAGAGAGTCACTAAAAATAAAAAACAGAAAGCCCTTTTTAAATCAATAAAAAATGAAATAAGACAAACAAATCGATACTTAACGTCAACGAGTACAAAATAAGGGCATAAGTGTCAATAACACAAAAATTAGAACTGAGATGAACTATCTACAAATCTAGGGGACGTAAAATGCCATTTTCCAACTATGAATCTGTGTTGTAACCCAAATCAAATCAACAAATTCTCCCAAAATTCGACTCTCTGAACTCTGAAGCATCGAAAATTGTGTAATTTTGTAGCCATTGATGAGTCGAGGAGTGTGAAATTTTGTATAAGAAATGGGGAACAGAGGCCATACTCAGTACAGAACGACAAGGAGGACATCCAATTTCTCAATTACTCTCTACATTTTCCTCTTTTTTGTTTTGTCAATGTTCGTATTCTTTTATTACACTAAGGATATCGTAGAAGATGAACAAAAGCTTGTCTTGGCATCGGAGAAGAAGGAAGAGCCTGAATTCGATGAGGTTGTTATTTAATTTATTTATTTCTTGAAATTGCTTAAAGTTTTCATTTTTATGGTGATTCTGCTGTGTTGTTTTGCTTATATTGCTTAGTTTATTGATGGGTGGTTTGAGCTGATCTTTTGTAATTTGGGCTAGAGAGTTTCTGGATATGTCATAATTTTCTGAAATTTTGCTTTTTATTGCATCAAGGGGTGGCCTAGTTGGTGGCGGAGTTAGGATTTTCAAGAAAAGGATTTGAAATATAAAAAGTACAGGCATATGTGAAATATTACTTTAACAATGTAGAAATAGTGTAGTTTTTTGTCGTAGGTTCGGAAGAACCCCTCAGCTCTTGCTTGCTACTCCCGTTGGCCTAGTTGTTAATGGAGTAGGTTGAGCACCATGAGATGACTTGTGTTAGTGAGAACGTCTTCTTTTGACTTTTGCAGAATGAAGATAATTCTGTTTGGGAAGCTTCAAAGAGCCATGGTTTACATCCATGCATTAAGCCAACTGCAAAATACAAAGGTTAAACTCTACTACTACAGCTTGTGCTTCTTTTGCTACCTGCTAGTTAATATGGAAAAAAGGTATCTCCATTGCCTTTTGGGAGCACTAATTTTTTCTGAATTTTGTAAAAGGGAAATACTTGATTATCTCAAGATCTCATTTTTCAGATTCTTTTTATAGGGTGTGGGGACAATTTTCTGTATGTCGTTTCTTATGTGTTCTATCAGTTCATGCCTGTGTTTGTTTAAAGCTGAAACAGCGTATTTCAGTCATAAAAATAGATAAAAGATCATGCCTTTGCTGTTTTCTATCAATTGCAATCTCTTAAACATGTACCAACTCATGCACAATATGAACCTTTTGTATGCTGTAACTTTTAAGCAGATAGTCTTATGCAGAATTTATACTTCTTGTCCAGCTGCTCTAGGGTGGAAACGCTACTTGACTGTAAAAAGTAATGGTGGATTAAATCAAATGAGGACGGGTGTAAGTTTGATCTTTCCTTAGATTTCTAATTTCCATTTTCTGTGTGTATGTTACATAATTGTTCTTGTTTTTAATCCACAATAATTCAAAGAAATTGCTTTCATGCTACGGTTAGACGAGCTAAAAGTGTGGATTAGCTTAAACATGTAAATGCTAGTGGGCATGTAGTAACTTGTATGCACTTCTACTTGTATATTCCTAGGGTATCATTCAACAAGTTAACTTGATTGAAGCTGAGCCATTTAAAACCTTCAGCTTAGAAATAGATATTAAAGTAAGACAAATTAAAGTGGGCCTTTAAGTTTATACGCTGTTTGGAATGAAGTCTGTAAAAATAGCATTCATAGATAAAGGGGGTGGGGGGGAAGTTAACAAAAAAAGCAGTCTCATACGAAGTTGTGTTGCTGCAAGGAAATAGCTAAATGATGCACTAGCAATTTGATGATTCTTTAAATTTGAGACATATTTGGTATACAGAAAAACACTTTTCTCATTTATACTTTTTATCACATAAAATAATCATAACATGTCATATGAATGGGAATTAGATTTCTATAAGACCAGAAAACGTTGTTCCCAGCAAGAAGACGATGAATTATGATTGTAAGTTGGCATAGTTTTGGAAAGAAATGGCAGATCTGGACATGTCTATTGGTTAAGGTTGACCTCGCCCAATTTTATTAGCTTGATCTCCTTTTCTCTTCATGGAAAATTAAATAAACGTCCAAGTTTTTGTGGCATCACAGAAACTTACATGTTAATTTTGTAAGTTTACTTCAAATCCTCAAAACCCTAACTTGGCAACAAAAAGAAAGAATGGTTATTTTGAAAACAGAGTTGCCACTTAATTTTGCAAGGCAATTATGAAAACCTTTAATTTTTAAAAAAAGATTCTAACAGAAAAATCTTTTCAAAATTTCAAAGATAGGGTTCCTATTAACATTTCGAGAAGGTTCTAAGCCCTTGAAATGTCTGCTTAACACATGGTTATCTGTTGATTTAACTAAACAATTATTTGACTAACTTAATTGATTGAAGAATTTCTTAAATTTTTTAATATGTGAAAGGAAAAAGTATTTTTGGCATTTTGTTGAAAAGAAAAGCTCTTTTGGACTGTTTGAAAAGAAAAACTCTTTTGAAACTCTCAAGGCAATCTAAGTTAATTTAAAACTTCAGTATTTAAGACAAATAAAATTACAAGGAACCAAAAATAAAACATAGCAACTCAAGGGGGATTCATCCAAGTTAGAATGAATGTTAGTATACAATACAATGAAATCAAGAAATAAGAGAAAATTTAAATTGGGCTCCTGAGACCCAATCTTTGCTACTAACAGATGATCTTCAGGCTCTATGCAGTATTACTGCTCCTACCCCATTTTATCTGCTCCTGCTGATGTAATTTCGGCCTCTGGACAGATTTATCTTCCATTTTCACACTGTTTGAGGCTGACTCAAAAGACATGTATTGAGCTTTAAGCAAATGCCAAAAATGATTGACTTAACTTAATGTCATACAATGCTTTGAAATTATGATAATAAAAATTTGAATAAGAACTCCATTTTTTGACCATTTTTGAGTTTTAACTCTATATCCAGATAATGAAATCATGCACCATACATATTTGATTCATATGTGTCAAATTAGAAACCTGGAACTTATCATACGTGTAAATCAAATTGAGTATTATGCTAACTAGAAGAATTAGTTTCCTCAAACCAAAGCTATCAGTCATACCAAATTCTATAGGTCACTAAGTTAACTTCAAATTCTTTCTCAAAATAAAATAAAATAGTTAACTTTAAATTGAAACATATCATAAAAATAAGATTTCATCTACTCTTAATCTACGAATTGAACATATCATAGAATAAGATATTCATCTACTCTTAATCCACTTTTAAAGTTACTAGATCAAATAATATTTTTACTTAGTAAGGAATTGACATGTTGCCAGGAAAATCTAAGACTCGATTTTTCAAAGATAGGCAAAATATCAGACAGGAAATAAACGCATAAGTGTCACTTTATTTTAAAGATGAGCTGATTTACGGGTGGAAAAAGGATGAGACGGACAGGAATTTGCCCGTGGATTTGGGATTTGCACATCCGAGGGTTGACTTGCGTTGAGCCTTGGTCTTCTTGTATCTTCAGCCGTTGCATTCCCAATATACGTTGATGTAGACATTATGAAATTCCCAATTTCTTGTATAATGGGTGGAAATAAAGTTTTCAAAGATGGGCGCTGAACCTTGGATAGGATGCCACGTATCTCGGCGTTGTTCGAACATACAAGGACTGATCTTTGATTTTCATTTATTCACGTTCACTCCAAGGGACAAAGTTCCATAAGTTTTGCTAATTTTGTTTTACATTGGTAAGATGATTATGCCATGACTTCTGAAGTGCTGACTCATGAATCATTATGTTGTTGGATGTAGTCCCGTCTCATTATTGAAATGTCATTCTGGTCATGCCCTTTCTTTAAGCAAATATATCCACATATTTATAAGTTAATGAAGTACTTTCCCCTTCAGTCTTAATTTTTTCATTTTGCTTCTTTTTGCTTACAGATAGCTGACATGGTGGCAGTGGCACATGTGATGAATGCAACTTTGGTAATTCCTCAATTGGACAAGCGTTCATTCTGGCAAGATTCAAGGTCATATTTTTTTCTGTACTGTATATCTTACAACTTCACATGGCTTGTCATTCTTTTAGAAATGTGTTTATATATGTAATGTATTGCTTAGATGGTGGTCTCCTTGTATGGACTTGTGCAGTCCCCTCCTCATGGGCTAGATTTTGAGGTTGAGTTAGGTCCAAGATTCATTTATTTACATGGTACCATAGCAGGACCCATCATACCCGATGTTGAGCCCCAAAATTAAATTGCCCATGCTCCAGCTGTCTGGTCTCTTTTTATGGATTTGGGCAATCCTCCACTCACGAGCTATCTTTTGAGGTTGAGTTAGGCCCAAGATCTATTTCTTTACAAGTTTAGACTCTGATATTTTTCTTGTTTCTTGTAAAATTTCTGATGAGTGCTTTGATCTCTACCAACTGCTTTTTTTTTTTCACTTTATCTAAACATACTTACTCTAGTTTGTTCTAATGGGCTAATGTACAGTACATTTTCAGATATATTTGATGAGAACCATTTCATCAAAGCATTAAGAGGAGACCTCATGATTATTAAAGAGCTTCCTAAAGAAATAGAATCTTTACCTCGAGCTAGGAAGCACTTCACGTCATGGTCAGGAGTGGGTTACTATGAAGAAATGACTCAATTGTGGAAGGAGCATCAGGCATGTAAAATCTTCTTCCTATCACCCTTTTTTTTTTTAAGGTAGATTGTCTTAACCTCTCTCTTGCAATGGCCACCAAATCAAGAAATTGTTGCTACCTTGTTGCGCTTGTTTACTGCCATGGAAATTGTTAATATATAAATAGAAGATTGTGGAACATGGTGTCGAAGTTATTATATATCTGTATGGACAACATCCTAATAGTGTGCATAGCGGTCTTACACATTCAGAACATTTCTCTTTTCAAACAATATTTGCTCAACAAAACCTCTGATGTTTATATGAGGGTTAATTTTATGAAGGGTCACTCAGCTTACTCTTTATTGTACTAAAATTACTCTACTATTTTTTGTAACAAGAAAATCACTTAACTTTATTTAAGTATCACGGAAGTCACTAAATTTTTTTTTTTTGCAAAAAAAAAAAGTCTCTCAACTTTGCCTAAATATCAAAAAAGTCATTAGGAGAATACAAAAGAGACATTTTATATGATAATTAGGTAAATTTGAATTGATTTTTTGGTTACAATAAAAAATGCTTACTGACTTTCTGTAACACTTTCAGTGATTTTCTGGTTACGCGAAATAGTTTATTAAATTTTTGTCATACTATAGCTAAGTTGACTGATATTTTAAATAATTTCTTTGTATAACCATTTGGTGCAACATAAAAACTGCAGCTATCCATAATTAAAAAAGGTAATATTGGAAGATGTTCTGAACCTAAAACTACTCACAGAAATCCTAGACCATCAACTAAGGATTCTATATCTTCCATATATTCATGTTTACACCAAAAATAACAAAAGGGCTAAACACTTCGTCTTCAGTTTCTGGATGGAGCTAGTGTTGTCTTCAGGACACCTTTGATTCTCTCTTTCCGTAATGCAAGCAGGAACAGTCTTCCATCTTTCCTTCTATTTTGAGTGAATGTTGTATTCGTTCCAACACTACAAGTGTATCTCTTGGCATCACCCTCATGATTCCTGTTAAATTATGGAAAATCCTCCAAGGTTGTTCAGTTAACTTGCAATGGAGAAAAATGGCTGATTGTCTCTGTTTCTTCTCCACGCATATAACGTCTAGAGCATAGGTGGAAGCCCTTTTTTGCAAGATTTTCATGAGTTAGGACTTAGGACTTCTTTCCTGGCCACGAGCGAGGTGAAACTTGCAACCAGAGATGAATTATGACTTTCTACATGAATTTCCAGGGCCAACCACTAAGCTGGTTGTTGGATTGATTAAACTCTTTGTAGGCTGACTTGACTGAGAATCTCTCTAGTTTATCCACTTGCATACAGTACTGTGTCTTCAGAGGCATAAAGGCTCTTGAATAAATTGAGAGGTGTAGAATACTGCCAATAATTCTGAAGCTCAGGTTTCAGCCTTGATCATTCCAAACTTTTTCTACAGTGGCATCTTGAGGTTGGGTCAGACTGAAGATAACAAGAAAGAGTTACGTTAGTGGGTGTTTCACCTAACCAACTGCTTGAGTGATTTTTTGTTACAAAAATAGACTTTGGTGCAATAAAATAAAAGTTGAGTGACCATTCGTGAATCTACTCCAAATATATGAAAGTTGTAAGTAATATGATAAGCAACTTTCATTATGTTGTTCGATTTGATGGAGAATAAGGGACAACTTCACTAACTATTAGCAGAAAGCAAATTAAAAAGCTTGAAGTGTATTGTATCACTTCAATGCTCAGCTCAAGCTGGTGCAGACATATCAATGAATTAATACCAAAAACTTGCAAATATTAATCAGTTGAAGCCTTGTCATGGAAGGTATAATTGACCATTGAAATTTATTAGCCACGAAATTGATCTTTCTTTTCAATAGTCTAAGATTTGTTAACTACTCTAAGATGTCGGAGATAGCATTTAATCCCAAAACTATGAAATCTGGAAGGGGATTAAATTTATTATTTTATTTAAACTTTATCAGTTTATGATGTTGATATTATCAGTAAAATCCGTTATTACAAGGGATGCTTTATTTCTATTTCCTTTTGTTCATGAGACTTGATCCCATTTTTCTCTTGCCTTGTCTACTAAAGTATATGTCTGAAATCGAAAGTTAGCTTATTGCACATTATTGCAGGTCATTCATGTTGCTAAATCTGATTCTCGCCTTGCGAACAATGAACTGCCTCTTGATATTCAGAGATTAAGATGCCGTGCTCTGTATAGTGCTCTCCGCTTCTCTCCTCCTATTGAGAGACTTGGAAAGGTTAGAACTTAGAACCATCATCTGACAAATATGATAACAATGTGGGACTAGTAATTTTAGTAACACCAGAAACACTTATGGAGTTTTGAGCTTCCTTTTTGGATTGTCACACTACACTGAATCTTTTTAGCTGGCTATGGCATTTCACATAATTTTCTGGTGTTCAAGTTTCCATGTTTAAGAATGGCATTCAAATTATGAAATAAATATATTATGTATTAGGTGTAGGATTCCCATGTCAGTTTTTGCAGTACAATTTCATCTACATCCTTTTGATGTTTTGGATCTCATTTGCAAAGTAGAGCTATATTTCTCATTATTTGGGATTTGTTACTAACATGATGATGATACCACAGAAGCTCGTGGAGCAGCTGCGAACCAGAGCAAAAAGATATGTTGCACTCCACTTGAGATATGAGAAGGACATGCTGTCTTTTACTGGTTGTACATATGGTCTTACTGATGCAGAAGCAGAGGAACTTCGGGTGATGAGGTTTCTCTCATCATCACTATCATATTGTCATAATTTTGCTATATATGTCCTCAATTGTGCTCGCTGTATTATTTGCGTAAAGGAGCGAGAATCCGCCTTCAGTGTATTTATTTTTCTGAGCCTGGTGAAAAGTATTGTGTCTCATTCATGGCCTGTAGGTTATTTAGGAATGGCCAAAAATTCTTTGATCACAAGTTTATACATACAGGCTGATATTTAGAGCTTTCAAATTTAGTTCTGAAACTTCAGAATCCCTTCTTCTGTATAAATTTATTTATACACAGAACCTTGAAGTACATACTATACTATGCACGTCAAGATGTCATCTATGACATTAAAGCATCTGGTGTTTTATGTAATAAGAAGGTGCCACTTGCATCTTCTGAACATGAGAGTTCTCCACAGGCCAACACTCACCCCCCATACAACTGTAGAACTTACCTGCGTAAAATGAGAATGTTGAGATGGATGTGTGGACTTTCTAAGAGAGACATGGTCATAAATGAAGTTATTCTTGCCAAGGTGGAAGTGGCTTCCACAGTGGACAAGAGGCGGGAGGTGAGGCTGAGATGGTTCGTGCATGTCAAGAGGAGATGCACAGATATCCTAGTAAAGAGGTGTAGTGTGAGAGGCTGACGCTGGAGGGCCTGAAGAGATGTAGTGGTAGGCTGAAGAAGTATTGTGAAGAGGTGATCAAGCAGGACATACTAGCCTTCAGCTTACCGAGGACATGACCATTGATAGGAGGGTGTGGAGGTTAAGAATTCGAGTAGAAGGCTAGTAGTAAATAGTTTGCGTCTCGTCTCTCCTACTAGTAGTATTAGTATTTATTTAAGGAAATTTTCATTATTCTACTATTTCCTTATTTTTCATTCATAGTTTTCGATTACTTACTTTGGTCTCATGCCTCTATTTTCTTACTATCCTGCTGTTGTTACGTTAAGTCTTCATATACGTTGTGTTTTTGCTTTCTTTGAGCTGAGAGTCTATCGAAAACAACCTCTCTTCCTGCCAAGGTAGGGTTAAGGTCTGCATATACTCTAACCTCTCCAGACCCCACTTGGGGGATTATCCTGGGACTGTTGTTGTTGTTATTAAAGAACTGCTCCAATTTCTTCTGATATCATGGTTTCTAGTAACTTAGATCTTTTCACCTTTCTTCTGTTGTTGCAATGATATTTAGAGCAACACCCATAATGTTGTATAATATCTAATGTTACTCATCCATGACTAGAGAGAAGACAAATCATTGGAAGATTAAGGTTATCAACTCAACTGAACAGAGAATTGGTGGTTTCTGCCCTCTCACTCCAAAAGAGGTCGGATTATTTCTTCAAGCTCTTGGTTATCCTCCGTCAACATTTATATATATTGCTGCTGGAGAAATTTATGGTGGTAACACTCGTCTCTCAGAGCTCAAATCTTACTTTCCAAATGTTGTTTTCAAGGTTTGTACCTACACCTAAACATTCTGTCTATCTTGCAGCTTGGAGTTAATTTCTTTCATAACAATACACATTTTTACCTACCAAACCAAATGTCTAATTTGTGGCAGGAAATGCTGGCAACACCAGAACTGAGAGAGTTTGCAAATCATGCCTCACAAGCTGCAGCACTCGATTATCTAATCTCTGTAGAGAGTGATGTTTTCATTCCATCACACTCAGGTAATATGGCAAGAGCAGTTGAGGGGCACCGCAGATTCTTAGGCCACCGGAAAACAATCACTCCGGACAGGTACTCAAGCAGTTGATGAGTATTTCGCAGTTGTTTCTCCTTTGCCATGACTTCTTCATTCCCCTTAATTCTTTTTTCGACCTGCTTATTTTTTTTTTAATTTTCCTTGAGGGGAGGTAGGGGTAAGGTCTGCACACACCCTACCCTCCCCACTTGCCACTTGTGGGATTACAGTGGGTATGTTGTTGTTTGCAGTTGCTTCTGGTTGGTATAAAGTTTCTCTGTGTGTGGTTTACAAGTAAAATTTTTAGCTTATTTTATCAATTTTAGAAGAGTGATTTTTTAAGTTAAGCTTGGTAATTTTCTTGACGTGTTGCCATTGCCTTCATTTAGGACACAAATCTACTATCCTTCATATTGTAATGCTTCACAAAGATGCTACGAGTACACGGGATAGAAATAGCTGAAAGGTTCACCTAGAAATGCGGAAGTGCTGTGATAACATGAAAGTTGGCCCCACCATGACTGGCATATCTGAAGTGCTGTTTGGCTGAAGCAGATGTAGAGTATTAATACTGGGTTCATATGAACCCAGTACTTCCAACACAGAACATAAATTTATGAAAATTGCAACAAATAGTAATGAATGCCTAATTTTAAACAAATAATGGGCTCAATGAGAAAACCTTAAATATTCAACCAATAAAACTTAAATTCTGGATTGGCCTCTGCTGTTTGGCAAACAGTTCAGTATTCTCTTAGGGAAGAGTCATATAGAAGTCGTTAGGACATTTAAAATTGGGCAATTTAGATTATGTTTTGTGGCGTCGGCCTCTTCATCTACATATTTATATCAACATAATTATCTGCTAATCATGTAGGAAAGGCCTAGTTGAAATATTTGATCAGCTGGAAGCTGGTCAGCTTGATGGATCATCATTTTCACATCTTGTCAGGCATTTGCATAAGAACAGGTGATATACATATGCAATGGCTAGTAACATTACCGGTTGCACTTGCTCACGTTATTGTTTCCATTTAAAGCTTATTAAACTCTGTTTTTTCTTACTTGGGTGTGACAATAAGCCCTAGGAATAATAACTGGCAGGAACCAAACCATTTTATGTTGGATATGTATCATCTCCCAGTCTGTTGAGCTTACTTTCTTTGTTCCAAACCCCCTTACTTATTTTCTTGAACTTACATCTCACCCCAAGTTCACTCTTTCACCTGTTGAACCTTAGTGAGATCCTTAAAATATAGTCGAGAGAAAAAAAGACAAAGAAAAACAAGAAAATCCGAAAACAAATATGTAATCTTCAGAACCCCTAAATTACCTCTCCTATGTGGTTTGCGAGCTATTGCATAGGAGCAGGTTTTACCCTGTGCGCACCCAAAAGGGTAGCGGCTGCGGGTTTCCCTTGTCATCAAAAAAAAAAAGTTCTTCAGAACCCTTAACTGATTTCAGATTATGTACCAATTGTTTAAGATTTTGGTTTGGATACAATATTCTTTCACATTTTGTCATGCCAATTTTCTTTTCCGTACATATTACTTATTAATTCATTCTGATTCAGGCAGCAGAAATCTAAATCTTAAGTAGAATATCTTGTCAAATTATTTCCAAAGAAAAACATTCAACTACTCATTTAAAAAAACATTCTTGATTTAAAGGCTTTTCAACCTGTTTCTAGAAACTTACGTGATTAGTAAACGACAATCAATTGTAAACTGTTTCGAGGGAATTGTGAAGCCTTCAACAATTATAACCATGTTGAAGTTTGCTTGATAACTGATAAATTCCAGATTTCTAATTAAATCATTACACATATTGCAATTTGTAGGCAAGGTGCTCCAAGAAAGAGGGCTGGAGCTCCCCCGGGAGTCAGAGGTCGAGCAAGGTCAAGACTGGAAGAGTCATTTTACCAAAATCCATATCCAGAGTGTATATGCAGTTCTAGAGAGTAAGAAAGTAAAAGGGGTGCTTCTTGTCTGCTTCCAGCCAGCAGGTCTCTCTTGTTCTCAGTCATCTAAATGTCTGAAATCATATATTTTCTACCATCTTATTCGGCTTCAATTTCTCTGTTCTTAATTATTTGTTGGCCAATTTAGCTAACTTTTGTTTTCTTACATTAGACTAGTGATTAAGTATCTCGGTACATATGCATTATGACACTTCTATTGTCCGTCTTTCGCCCTCTTCCTCGGTCCCTCTTCCTCCAATTCTTTTTTTCATTCTTTATCTTGTAAACAAATGATGTTATATTGGAATTAAGGAGCAAAACTGTTTGATGTCTTTGTAAATTGCTTGTGGGGTACCTAAATCTTCAAAATCATTTCTTCTTCCTAGTTTTTTTTTTAAAAAAATATTTATGAAGATGATTCATTTAAGGCATCAAGAAGATACAAAAGATACTAAAAAGAGTGTTAGTCCCAGGCTCTTCTTTCTAGTTTAATATATATTCTTCCTATTTTTGTTTGTCCAACTAAATGTTAGACTATGGCATGATCTTTCCCTACAATGAGAATGAACATACCTTTTCTAATCAATTAAACATGAATTTCATAACAATCACAAGGAAAAAGAAAATATTGAAGTATAGTTTACTCATGCCATCATATCCTTCTAGTTATTACATGAACTTTTTTTTTGAAGTAATGCATGCTTGTGCCATTGTATCCTTCTAGTTTATTACATGAAGAAAGAAAATATTGAAGTATAGTATACTCATGCCATCGTATCCTTCTAGTTTATTACATGTAATTACCCTTGTATTTGCCCAACCAAAGATTAGACAACTACATGATCATATTGGAGAGTGAGAAAGAGCATTCTCTTTCCAAAAGTATACGCTCAGCGATGTGATTTCAATCTTCAGACTCTGAAGGGTACTAGGTTAGGGCTTATTTCTTCAGGTATGGACCGTTGAGCTGGGAATTTGGGAAGGAGGCTAGCAATGCGCTTGGCTATTTCAAGGTACTTTACGTACTTGCAAATGAGACCTTCTTTTGCGGGGCTTTCTACATGGTTGTTCTCTTCAGTGTCGTGGCAACCTAGGTTCAACCCCTTCATTGGTGAGCCACAAAAATTGCAATGGTGATCTCTTCCTATGAGTGCCTCCTTGAAAGCTTTTTTCTTGAAAGTCCAAGCACCACTCTTCCAGTTGAAATGGTACATAGGAAGGAACCTTTGTCCATAAATGGCTATGAATTCTAATGCTGCTAGAATGAACTCAAATTCTTCCTTGGACATGTAGTAGGGGAAACTGACCCTTGTCCATCCCGGCTTCACTCCACTATAGCCCTGTTAAGACAAAGAAAACTCGTGTTAGACTACCAAATAATGTTTTGGAGTGTAGAAAACATATGTGGAGGCACTCACCATCTCAATTGCATCTTTGAACGCTAGAGAACGAGGTTCATCAACCTTGAGCAAGATATGCCCATAGGGTCCTGCACAAGCACATCCTCCTCTAGCTTGAATACCAAATAGGTCATTAAGCAGCTTAGCAACAAAAGGGCCGTGAAGTGGCTTATCTTTCTTGTTCCCCGTCTCTCTCCATAAGTAAAACTCATTGTCTTCACCACTCCCATCACTTGACGAAGAGTAAGTTGTAGTATAAATGAGAAAAGAAAGCACAGCTTGTCTCTTTGCTGTTACATTTCCCAAAATCCATATGTTAGGATTTGGGAGAAGCCTTTGTAGTGCAAGTTCAATGTAAGTGTGTTCCATTCTTTCAATTATTTTGTGACTTATGAACTCTTTCACCCAAAATGCAAGTGCTGTTCTCACTTTCTGAATAATTGGTGGTGTTCCTGCATCTTCCCTTTCTTCAATATTCTCCACATAGAGTGTGTCCTAGTAATTTTATTGCACATCATAAGAGACTTTTAGCTTCAGAATTATCATGAGAGCTAAGCAGAAAGAAAATTTCAACACACAAAGATAGAAACTTTACAAAAGCAGTTGAATTTCTCTACTATAGCTTAATTTCTTCTCCATTATTTATTTAAATATGATGTCTATTTGAAACAACCTCTCTATTTTACAAAGATAAGGGTAAGGTCACGTATATCATACTCTTCTTTGGGTTCACTTGTGGAACTATACTGTGTATGTTGATGACGTATTTCCTTTAAATATATCTAGAGACTGGTAATGGAAGAAGAGAGCATGCACTTACAACTCAATTTACAGTTGGTTGTTGAAATGTCATGCCATTGTGCCACTAAATCTAAAAGTCAAATCATTTTTTTCAAGTACAAGAATTTTGCCTGTCTGAAATTCTTTATTTGACTTATTAGTCTACTTATCAACTATCCCAAATATTTCTAGAAGGAAAATGACAAGAAACTCTATGTCACTAATAAATGACAGTCAAATTCATCCATCAACCTCTTTGGACAAATTGTGCCAACTCACAATTGACACAAATAAAGGAGAAAAGGACATCTAGATCTATAAGAATGAAAAGGACAATACAAAATATATAAAATTAAATTCATAATTCTTTACCTTTTCATTGTAGGGGTTGACAAAATCAACAGTACCTCCTCCACAAGTAGATGGAGGTAAAGTTCTCAATCTATAGAGTGCTTTGTTCATTACAAGAATTCCAGGTGTGCCTGGACCTCCAAGAAACTTATGAGGACTAATAAAAACAGCATCATATCCATCCATCTCTCCTGATCTCATCTCTATTTTCGCGTATGGACCACTGCAACACAACACCATATATTAGTCATCTTTTCGCGACATACTTAGTACTGTCAGTATATAGAAGTCTTAACTCTATTAGCATACCTTGCTGCGAAATCAAAGCAAGCAAAAGCTCCATTTCTATGAAGTAGACGAGCGATAGCTCTTGTATCAGAATAAGTCCCAGTAACATTACTACAAGCTGAGAACGAACCCAACAATGGTCTATTCGTAGACTTATACAACTCAAGCTGATCCCTCAATGCTTCCATATCTACTAGCCCGTTTTCGTTCAATCCAATCTCCACAACTTCAGCTAAACTTTGTCTCCATGAAAGAATGTTAGAGTGATGTTCATAAGGTCCAACAAACACCACCCATCTCTCTTTCATTTCATTACGATAGCATTTTGTGAGTACTTTTTCTCTTAGTATAGAAGGGATTGAAATCCCCATAACTTCTTGTAGCCTTTTGATAGCAGCAGTAGAACCAGAACCACAAAATATAATAGCATCTTCATCTCCTCCACCTAAGCATTTCTTCACATAAGCAGCTGCTTCATGCACTAATTTTGTTGTTTGGTATCCCACATGACTATCACTAGTATGACTATTACCTGTACAAAATAATACAATAGTTGTTATCTTTCTCTTCTGGTTAAGGATGAAGGAGTACGTACGTAAGATAAACGAACATACCATAGAAAGGAAGGACGTTATTGATGATATAGTTTTCGATATAGTGAAGGGATCTTCCAGAGGCAGTATGATCAGCATAAGTAAGCCTACGTTTCCCAAAAGGCGATTCGAAATCGACGTTTTCACCAATAATCTGTGAACGTAGCCATGAAAGTTTCTTTTCTGTAGATTCAGTCTTAGAAATATTAGCCTTTTCTAGCATATGAAATGATTCAATTCTACTCCTCAAATCTTCATGTGAAGCAATTGAAGAAGTAGCACTAGAATTATAATTACTATACTTTTTTTCCTTATTATTGTGATCTATTATTTGAGTTTCTCTCAACATTAATTGCCCCAAATCCATGTTACTCGCAAAGAAAATTAAAAAGGAGAAAAAAAAAAATATATATATATATATAGGCTAAGGTTTTAGATATGTGAATTATTATAAAGATGGATAATAATTTAATGTGTTTGATAGAATGGGAAGTGAAGAGTATTTATAGGAGAAATTATGATAATTAGGGAATATGCATGTAAGTTTCGATTCTCTTAAAATATATTTAATGATTATACATATTTTAAATAAGAGTAGTTGTTTTTTAAGATTAAAAACACGTAGTAGCAAAAAATTGACCAAATTTTTTATTTCAAAATGGTACGAAAAAATTGGTCAATTACAATTAGAGGGATAAAGTTAACATAGTAATTTTTTTAGAGAAAATGATTGAAAATAGAAGTGTATTGAACTTGATTTTCTTTCTATAGATGTCTCAAATTTAAACTAAAATGGATTCATATGATTCGATATATAGCTTTAAAAATCAATCAGATTAATTTTCAAAATGTTTTATGTATTGTATTTTGTGCAAGATATATGCAATGTGACTCAAATTCAGTATAAGATTTTTTTAATGACCTTATACTCGAATTAATTATTTTTTTTATTATTATTTTTTAGAAAATGTGATCATTTGCAATTCTCAAAATGTTTTTATTACTTATATTACGTGGAAGATATATACGATGTGACTTTAATTCCATTACGAGTAATTTGAAATACTATTATGATAGTATATAAAATAATATTATTTCAATGTCCATTTTTGGTCAAATAAATGGCGCTTCAATTTAACCGCAACGCGTAATAATAATGGAATTCAAAAGCAAACTAAGTGGAAGTCATAATTTAGAAGAAGAAAAATTAATTTAAAAACAAAATAATTTAAGTCACGCAATAAAAAAAAATCAAAACAAGTGAAATCTATAAAAAAAAAGAAGAAGAGAAAAACGACTTCTTTCGCTTGTTTGACGTACGTAAGGCATTTTCTTGTCAATGATCACAACTTCTCATCGTTTACTTTTCTTGTTGAGGAGAAGAGTAATAAGTGTGATCACGGATGATATCATCTCTAACGAGGTTACAATTTAAGTTATATACACTATCATAATTGTAAGAAATATTTACACCATCAGATTACATATTTCACTTGGGGTGAAGCTAACTCGGATGCCAAAGGAATGTTTTTATTGAAAAATTACATATGTATATACTTGATTATATTCTGAATCCTGTTGAGTTCTCACTTACATACTTGATTATATTTTTGAATGCAATGGAGCAATGTCTCATTTTCAAGATTATAAATCACATGTTTACAACAATGGAAGATATTGACAAGTAAACGATGGATTATGTTAAACATAGAGTTCGGAGCCTAAAAGGTATAAAATATTAACAAAAATTCTAAAACGGTATATAAAATTTTATATTAACCAAAACGGCAAAATCACTGGAACAACAACAATTTACTCCACCGGAAAAAGCAAAATCGCTGCTACTGCAGCGATTTTGCAAAATGTAACTTTTTTTTTTTTAAAAAAAATTCAAATCGCTACCTAGACAACGATTTTTAATTTTGTTTTTAAAAAAAATTATTTTGAAAATCGCTGCCAAGGTAGCGATTTGAATATTCTTTTAAAAAAAATCACATTTTGCAAAATCGTTGCAGTAGCGAATAATTTTTTTGACGAATCAAAAAGGGAACACAAATAACACGAAATATTTTGTTCTTGATGATTAATTGTACCTCGTCATCATTATTAGTAATAAACAAGTTAAAATTTCCTCATACTATACAATATCATTATTTTATTTTACCTATATATAGAGATGATTCTTTTTTCATTTTTTAAAAATACGGAAAACATCATTTTTAGTCCTTATATTAAGGCTAATTTCTTATTTTAGTACTTGTGTTATCTAACTTAGCACTATTGACCTTCAATTATATCAAGTGAGTGATTTTAATAGTTTAATTAACAGATCCGAAAAAGTTAACAGAAAATTCACTGCTAAAAGGAGAAATACGAGTATTTTTAAAGTTATTGCTTGAGAAAACATACAACTTTTAAAAAGAATTTTCGCTGCAAATCTATCTTTCGTCGATGTAAGAGGGAAGGTTAATGCTTATCAAGTTGGTTTTGTTGAAATTGTAGCTCAGATTGATCAATTTGTTCTTCAAGATAGAGACATGGAAGACTTAACTTGTTTTTCAAAAAGAGAGAATTAAAATGAAATATCCGAACTATCCTTTTTACCAGTGAATTCTCTGTTAATTTTTTTTTTTAATTTGTTAGTTGAAGAATCAAAATCACTCACTTGATATAATTGAAGGTTAATAGTAATAAGTTAGATTATACAAGAACTAAAATAAAAATATAGCCTTAATACAGAAACTAAAAAAGCCCGTTTCCCCTTAAAAATATTACCAATTTTTATTTGCACAAAACATTCAGTAAGTGCCCAATGCAATTTTCTTAAAACTTGAGTACATTTTTCCTTATATTATAATATATTTTGACCTACTAAATGTTTTCCTTTTTAAAAAGAATAATAATTAATGTTTCCATAGAGAAATGAGAATTACCTTTAATATGAGGTGATTGAAAACTATAAATTCAGTACTATTAAATTATAATAATACGTACCCTCAATTAATAAATTGTTCTTACTATTGAAGAATACAATTTTCAAATTAAAAAAGACAATGAAGAGCATTTTCATGGTTTATATGATTTTCTTGCTTGTTTCATTCTCTGGTATATTTGCTCTCTTTATTTAATTGTTTTTCTCTCTTGTTTTCCCCTTTTTAATAATCGTTAACTCTGTCCATTAAAACTTAAACATATATTAAGAAATTATCTATTATGTGTGTTTTATTGTTGTTTTTTGCTATAGAAATAAAAGAAAAATTAGAAAATCTAAGGTTTTAATTTGTTATTTCAATTAAACTACTTACATGCATGTATTATATCTCCAATACGTAGAAACAAACAATGAGTTTACAAAGCGTTTGAGTAGTATGGAAAAAAGTTAATTAATCACCAGACTGTTTTAAAAATCAAGAATTCTCTCTCTTCATCATCAACTGAATCACTGTTCGTGACCTTGGATTCTATTTTCTCATCAATCCAATCCCCGTTCATGTTTTTTCTTTTTCTTATCAATGAATGAAACCTAGTTTTAAAAGCATGCTTACTCTTTTTACTATATATGTCTTAAACAAACGTTCGATCAAAAATCTTGAAGTTAATTTTTTGTTACTCATATACATTTTTTTTTTTGAAATATTGTATCATAGTGATGCAAACTGATGATGCATTGAGGCTAGAGAAGAAAGATAATGCTATTGAAGAAAGTCATAGTGAAAATATGGTGACAACATGCCCAAAATCAAGAATCCAAGTATCTCAAGGTGCAATAGGTACAATTGGTGGCATTCCACAATATAGAGTACAAATTGTGAATGGATGTGAGTCAAAATGTGGTAGTATTCACATTGCATGTGGTGAATTTGCTTCATCAAAACTTATAAATCCTATGATTTTCAAGAGAGTTGCCATTAATGATTGTCTTGTCAATAATGGAGCACGTATGAGATCAGGACAAACTATCTCATTTACATATACCAATACTTATAAATATCCTATGGTAGTTGCTTCATCTAGGTGCAACTAGATGTGAATTCACAGTATATTTATTATTAATTTATGTTACTAGATATGATTTCATAGTTTATTTATTATTAATTCGTAGAGATAGATGGAGTTCTTATATTATTCAGTAGGTATTTAGCCGTGCGATATCATATTACGATATGAAATCAGTGTTTGGATATGTGATTTTTAATTTGTGGAGATAGATGGAGTTCTTATATTATTTAGTAGGCGTTTAGCCATGTGATATCATATCACGATATGGAATCAGTGTTTGGATTTGTGATTTTAATTTGTGGAGATAGATGGAGTTCTTATATTATTTAGTAGGCGTTGTTTTATCGAAAAAAGGGTGGTGATTTTCGAAAAGAGTTTATTT
This sequence comes from Solanum lycopersicum, assembly GCF_036512215.1. NCBI lineage: Eukaryota > Viridiplantae > Streptophyta > Magnoliopsida > Solanales > Solanaceae > Solanum > Solanum lycopersicum. Next base: position 1,276,909 of record NC_090810.1, on the reverse strand, counting down.
TCGACTTTTAGGAGTCGCCACTTAATTTTTAAGAAAAATCAAGAAAACTTCGTTTCTAAACAACTTAAACAGAAAAATTGTTTTGAAACATTTTAAGGGTTCGGGATTCCTATTAGTATCTTAGGAAGGTGTTTAAGGCACCTAAGATACTCCGTTAATACGGTTTTCCGACGATTAACTTATTTGACTATTTTTTAAAGGCTAGCGAATTTTTTAAAGCTAGATTTCTCAAATCTTAATCAAACTTAATAAAACATTATTGCTTTAAAATCCGTTTAAAGTTAACTCTTTTTTAAACTTTTTAATTCTAAGTCAACTCGTGAATTTGAAACTTTATTGTTTTAAGATTTATTTTAATTTTGATAAAATAAAAGGCGTCGGAGGGGTTTGGAGTTTCTAAACCTAGACTATCGATAGTCTACACAAACATGTAAAACAAGTAACGGGGAGGGAGAGAGAGAGAGAGATTTGGGTCCAAACTCGGGTTCTGTTCGCCTTGACCGAGTTTTGGACCCACCTGTTTTTGGGTTTTTAACCCATTTACCTGTCCTAATCTAAACATATAAAAGAAATACAAGAAAGTAAAACGATAAGGGCTTATGCCCATTACAAATAAAATACAACACAATAAGAAAATATTCTAATTCGCCTTTGGATTCTTCTTCAATACTTTCAACTTCGGAATCTCCTTGTCTGTTTCAAGGCCTGGCTCTAATGAAAGACTTTTGAGCCTTTACGGCTCTCTCGAAATAAAGAAGACGAGAGTTTAATAATAAACTCAGACGGTGTTACATGCATAAAGATGGAAACAATGATTAGTATATCGCATAATCGAAACCGCAATACATACAAGATAAATCAAGACAACATCCCAAACAATAACAACAACAAGATTTAATTTAAGACAAGGATGATTAATATAGGGAAACAAATTCTAAAGAACTTAATAATTCAAATCACGCCACTTACCACATGACAAATTACCTAAGCAAAAATGGCAAATATAGAATACACAGCACTAAGTGAAAGTAGGCAACTAAGTTATTCATTCCGTACTTAGTTGACATATGACATAAACGTATTTGCGTGATAAATCCAAATGACCTCGAACATTCCTCACAAGCTTTGAAACAACAGAAAGCATGCATATTCTGAAACACTTAAGTCAAAGTCTAACAAGAAGAAGGCAACCGGTAACTTATAACAATCAAATGCTAAAGTCTCAAGAAAAGGTTATGTAATTTCGCTAAGCATACACAACTATGTATCGATGAAGTTAGGGTAGGCAGTAAAGGCCTTCTCCATATCAATAACAATCAAACATTTAGACAATTAGGAAGCAACCCCCAACAGCTCATTTCCCCCCCCCCCCCCTCCTCCAACTGGACCACATGGACTCGAATTCCCAACAGATGCTAATCAATGAAAACTTCAGAGAAACAGCACGAAATAGCGATAAACTTCGCGTTACAAACCAAATTCCAGCCAAAACGGTCCTAAATACTGATACGTAAACATCTATGCCATGATGACCACGTGATAAACAAAACTAACAACACAAACGAGCAAGTGTGACGGGCAAAACTACGACGTGTGATATATCATGAATTCGAGCTAAACCCAACAAATAACATTCTATATTTAATCTACAAGTCATATATATCATAGAACAGAACCAACTTAAGACCAATGCGATACGATTTACGCTATGACACACTCATAATCAACATATGAGCAGCCTCAGACGAGAAAACATAATAGAACAACATCATGTTATATGACACATGCGACATCCTGCAGTTACGGCAAACAAACCATATGCTTAACGTTCACACATTTGACAAATAGACCCAGCACATGAGAGGCTCGCCAAAACGAATAACAGTAGATAACCCATAGCACGAAACGACGAAGAAACAACTTCGAGACAGAAGAAACAAGAAGACGGAAAGAAGGCAGGGGAAGATTACCTTTTCGAGAGCAGCGACTGGAGCGGGAACGAGCAAAGAAGCAGCGACACTATCAAGACCTCAAACCACCCTCTATCTCGGATGCTTGAACCAAAATGTCACACTAATGCTTCGTCGAAATGGTTTCTCTTCTTCCGAAAATTTTCAACTATCTTTGGTATCTTATATCAGGGGATTTTATTTTTTCTTTCAGCCAAAACCACGACAGCCAACGAAAGTCGACAACAACCAAAAATCGACAACAGCCAAGTCGAAAGAATTTTCCAGAAAATTTCTACCAAGAAGCCAACAATAGTTTCAACCTAAACACCTTTTCAGACCCGAAATTTCTAACCCCCTTTTTGGAGAAGGAAGAGGGGTTTATATAGCGAGAGAATTAGGTGTTCCGATGAAAAGGGAGGGCGGGAATGACGAGTTTGAAACTTGAATTTTCTCTTTGGGTCAAACCCATCAAGGAACGATGCGTGTGGCGAGGGCGACTACGACGTTTCGCAGACCTGCTTGACAGGGTATGGGTCTCTGTGCTTCCTTCTGATTCACGCGAAGAGAAAGATGGAAGGAGAAGAGTGTGGGGTTGTTGGCGTTTGCAGGAGTCGGTCTGTTTTTCTGGGTTTCTGTCGAGAGGGGAAGGAGAGAGCGAGCGTGGGGGAGACGCGGGAGAGAGGGAGAGAGCACGGGGAGAGGGTCGCGTGGGCGTGAGGTTTCTGGAAAACGCGTGAGGGCGCTTTCTGGGAGGCATCTGTTCTTTTCATTTTTTCCTGGAAATCACGATGGAAAGGGGAAGAAGAATGGGGTGAGACGGGTCGGAGCGGGTAAGGGAAAAAGGATGGGGCCGGGTTGGGAAATGGGTTGGGTTAAAATAAAAGGGATTTGGGCTGAAAATAAACAAAAGGGAAATGGGCTGTTGGGTTTGAATTGGGTTGGGAAATGGGTTGGGTTAAAATAAAAGGGATTTGGGCTGAAAATAAACAAAAGGGAAATGGGCTGTTGGGTTTGAATTGGGTTGGGATGAGGAAAGGAAGTGGGCTGGAGGAAGGGAAGCTTTTAAGATACACACATATACATATACATATACATATATGTATATACATATATGTATATACATATATGTATATATATACATCTATCTTATTTTCGCAAGATTTATAAAACCAATTAACTTAAATAATTTGAAAACTCATGAAGCTCGATAATTAATTTATACCAACGCGGGTCAAAAATTAGGTGTCAACAACTGTCCCTCATTTTACTTGGGTTGATGCAAGCAACTCGAGGAAAATGAAGTTGACCGAACCAATTTTGACCAACTCCATTCGCTTTTAAAAAGAAGGGTTTGACAAAGAGTTTAGGAATTATGGCCGAACCCTTGCAAACGGGTCTCCTACATATCTCAGGCTATGTGAGAATTCAGGCCACCTGTAGTTTGATAAGCTTGATTTACCGCACGATTTCAAAGAATCAAAAGCCACCTCGACACCGAATTATGAAGGTATCGAAATGCTCGAGAATAGAATTCGAGAGCGAATGTTGGAATACAGCCGAGTTTTCAACATTGAATCCGCCTACATACCCTTAAACCTTCGGAATCAGGCTGTGTGTAGTTCGACTCGATCGTTGGAAAAGGAAAACTATTATGCTAGCTAACCTTCGGTTTTGGACGAGTGACACATTAAACGAGTATGAAAAAGAGGCTTGTAACCTCTTAGCCATGAATGTGGAGCTCTTCACATCCATAGGTAAGAACTTACACGGACATAATTTCCAAATCTTTTGGCGTATTGTCACTCAGATTGGAAACTTGCTTCTGATAAAACAAAACTTTCGGAAGCTAGACAGAAACTGACAGAACTAGAGAAAAACCCGTAAGCCTCGAGAGGGTGGTTCGATTGTGGTGGAAGTCGCTCCTCTGCTCGCGTCTTAAGAGTTTGACACTCCTCTTTGGACTGTGCCCCAGTTCGCTGCTAAGAAAAAGTTCCACGTTGTGCTGCATCCTTTTTGATGTCGTCCGCACCTGTGGTTTTTGGAGAATTCATCCTTTTGGATGCTCACGACAAAGACTGAGATAAAACTCGTCAGCTTAAAAAATGCAATTAGGATGGGAGACAGTGTCTTTTACCATGTCGACACTTCATTGTTCTCCTCCATGTTCGACGTCGACTCGATCGGTCTGACGTCCAGCAAATAAAGCTTATGCCTTGTGCTTTGCAATATCATCTTCAATGTATTCCATACTTGATGTCGAAATAAATAAATAAATGCTGATGCGATATTGATGTTTCTTTTGTTGTCATCTTCGATGCTCTCCATGATGTTTATTTTTATAAGAAATAACATAATGCAGTCGAGGACAATGGATAAGTATTGCTCTTTCTTTATCCAAGTACGTCTTCTTGCGGGTCATGAATATCTTCCCGCGATACGTAAATTCCTGCGAGATATGAATCTTCTCGCGATGCATAACTTTCAGCGAAGAATAAAATCTTCTTGCGATGTGCAAATTTTGACGAGGCATGAATTCTTCTCGTCGTGCATAAATTTTGACGAGGCATGAAATCTTCTCGTCGTGCATAATTATTGACTCGCGATGCATGATTTCCGCGATGCATGATTCCGCGATGCATGAATTCCAGCGAGGCGTAAATTCTTCTCGCGATGTATAAATTTCGACGAGGCATGAAATCTTCTCGTCATGCATGATTATTGACTCGCGATGCATGATTTCCGCGATGCATGATTCCGCGATGCATGAATTCCAGCGAGGCATAAATTCTTCTCGCGATGTATAAATTTCGACGAGGCATGAAATCTTCTCGTCATGCATGATTATTGACTCGCGATGCATGATTTCCGCGATGCATGATTCCGCGATGCGTGAATTCCAGCGAGGCATAAATTCTTCTCGCGATGTATAAATTTCGACGAGGCATGAAATCTTCTCGTCATGCATGATTATTGACTCGCGATGCATGATTTCCGCGATGCATGATTCCGCGATGCATGAATTCCAGCGAGGCATAAATTCTTCTCGCGATGTATAAATTTCGACGAGGCATGAAATCTTCTCGTCATGCATGGTTATTGACTCGCGATGCATGATTTCCGCGATGCATGATTCCGCGATGCATGAATTCCAGCGAGGCATAAATTCTTCTCGCGATGTATAAATTTCGACGAGGCATGAAATCTTCTCGTCGTGCATAATTATTTATATTGCCCCCGTGAATAGTAACGGCAAGACGACCTCCAAATAATATATCGACTTGATCGATAATGATAAAAATAATAATTGCATAGCTGTCTCTTCTGAGGTAATGCATTGTCTTGATCGACAATAATCATCTTGCTTTGATAACGCGATGCAAATAGCGTCTTCTATAGAAATCGTGAAATCTTCGCTAAGATTCCTTTTTGATCCACCTTTGAATCTGGCCAGGCACTTTGTAAATTTCATGTATTGGGGAATGGCTTGAAATAAACAAACACATTCACAAGCATCTTGGCATAAAGATATGAAATGCTTCTTGCTTTCAATAAAATCACCGGCTTTGGAGATAGTTTTCTCCTTCTCCGTATTCATCGGTCGGAAGAATTCGGCCGATTTCGAAGTGAAGCTATAAACCTGCATCCACAGAAAAATTATCAGTTTTAAACATACTGATCTGTGTCGATCCCTTCGATCGTTTGCTCCTTGTCTTGACGTCCTCGGTTGATTTCCCGATTTCCCGACTCTTGATAGATAAGAAAATATCTTATGCCAAAACAGATGAAATATAAAAGGGAAATTTTTAAGAGAAGCAAGAAATTTTTTAAGAAATAGTATCTCGAAAAAGTCAATGCCAAGTCATGTCATGTCAGGCTTAACGAGCTTCTTTGAGTCCGACGCTTGTCGAATGAATTTCAGAGGCATTCCGGACTTGTGGGGAAGTCCCATGACGAAATTTTGAGGCCATCGTCAAAATTTCTGTCCCAGTTTAGTATCTTGCTCTTCTTTCCATTGTAACCGAACAAATCTCGGAATTTTTGAGATCTTCTCAAAAATTCTGTCCCAGTCGCAAACTCGAAATGTCTTTAGTTTGATCCGCTGAGGAGAAGGTTCCCTTTGGAGAATTTTTGAGTCCCTCTCAAAAATTCTGTCCCAGTTTCTATTGTAGAAGGGGGAAATAGAAATCTTACGAGAGATATGACCGAGCCCTTGTGGCGCCTACGTATCCCGTTGCGGCAGGAATCAGGTCAAACGTAGTTCCCTTTTAAAGGTTAACAAGAATAAAATTTACAAAGAAACCGACCGAAGCCGACACAGGCCGCCTACGTATCTCAATCTTGAGAATTCAGGTCAAACGTAGTTCAGGTCGTAGAATTTGGTCTTCTGTTTTGACTTGTTAAAGAAGTCCAACTTCAAATGAATTTTTGAGATCCTCTCAAAAATTCTGTCCCAGTTTCCATTATGGAGAGAAATGGAAATCTTCTGGGTATATGACCGAGCCGTTGTGGCGCCTACGTATCCCGTTGAGGCAGGAATCAGGTCAAACGTAGTTCCAACGTAAGGAATAATCAAGGGGAATAAATGGGGTGACCGAAGCCGACATAGGCCGCCTACGTATCTCGTTCTCGAGAATTCAGGTCAGACGTAGTTCGTTACAAGAGGGATAAGAACTCAAATTCGAACAAATACAAGCAAACAGAAGATTACAAGTAAATGATGGGAAATGCAAAACGAACTTCACGCGTAATATCTCTTGACAGCATCTGAGTTGATATGTTTGGGCCACACAGCGCCATCCATCTCTGACAAGACTAAAGCACCTCCAGATAGTACTTTGCGGACCATGTAAGGACCTTGCCAGTTTGGTGCGAACTTTCCTTTGTACTCGTCTTGATGAGGAAAAATACGCTTAAGAACCAACTGACCAACTTCAAAATTTCTGGCTCTTACTCTTTTGTGAAAAGCGCGAGTCATTCTTTGTCTATACAACTGGCCATGACAAACAGCAACCATCCTCTTTTCATCAATCAAGGCTAGTTGATCAATCCGTTTGCTAACCCACTCAGCATTACTTAGCTCGGCTTCTTGGATGATCCTCAGTGACGGTATCTCGACTTCGACAGGTACGACTGCTTCTGTTCCGTATACTAGCAAGTATGGAGTAGCCCCAGTTGATGTTCTGACCGTCGTTCGATAACCCAGTAGAGCATATGGCAACATTTCATGCCAACCCCGCTGCTTGTCAATCATTTTCCTCAGAATCTTCTTGATGTTCTTGTTGGCGGCCTCTACAGCTCCGTTCATTTGAGGGAGATAAGCAGTTGACCTTCGGTGGATAATCTTAAATTGTTCACATATCTCTTTCATCAGATGACTGTTGAGATTTGCACCGTTATCAGTGATGATGGATTCTGGAACTCCAAATCGGCAGATCAAATTGTTGCGGACAAAGTCGGCCACCACTTTCTTGGTTACCGATTTGTAAGAGGCTGCTTCCACCCATTTGGTGAAATAATCGATGGCAACCAAAATAAATCTGTGTCCATTGGAAGCGGCCGGTTCTATAGGACCGATGACATCCATTCCCCAAGCTACAAATGGCCAAGGTGAACTCATAGCATTGAGTTCGTGAGGTGGCACCCTTATCAAATCTCCGTGCACTTGACATTTATGGCATTTTTGCACGAATTTGCAACAGTCGTTCTCCATAGTCATCCAGAAGTAACCGGCTCGAAGGACTTTTCTTGCCAAGGTAAGCCCGTTCATATGTGTGCCACAGACTCCAGCATGTATCTGTTCAATAAGCCTCACGGCTTCAGCAGCATCCACGCATCTCAAAAGACCCAAATCTGGAGTCCTCCTGTAAAGGACTTCTCCATTCAAAAAGAAATTGAGAGCCATACGACGTATCGACTTCTTTTGATTAGATGTGGCGTCTTCTGGATATGTCCCAGACTCCAAGTACCTCTTTATGTCGAAATACCAAGGCAAACCATCTGGTTCTGATTCCACGTGTGAACAATGGACTGGCTGCTCCTTCAAATCTATATCCAGCGGGTTGATGTAATCAATATCCGGATGTTTGATCATTGAAGCGATGGTGGCAAGAGCATCAGCTAATTCATTCTGTATTCTGGGAGTATGTATGAACTCGATTTTGCGAAACCTTTTACACAGATTTTGCACATATTGTACGTAAGGTACAATCTTCGGGTTCTTCACAGCCCATTCTCCTTGAACCTGATGAATCAAGAGGTCTGAATCTCCAATAACCAGTAACTCGTAGACATTCATGTCAACGGCCATTTTCAAACCGAGAATGCAAGCTTCATACTCAGCCATGTTGTTTGTGCAGTTGAACCGTAGCTTAGCTGCCATAGGATAGTGCTGACCAGATTCCGATACCAAGACTGCTCCAACACCTTTACCCTGGTGATTCACCGCTCCATCGAAGAATAATCTCCAACCTGGATAAACTTCAGAGATATCTTCACCCACAAATGACACTTTTTCATCGTGAAAATATGTCTTGAGAGGTTCATACTCTTCATCAACGGGATTTTCCGCAAGATGATCAGCTAAAGCTTGTGCTTTTATTGCCTTCTGAGTCACGTACACGATGTCAAACTCACTTAACAGCATTTGCCATTTAGCTAGCTTCCCGGTCGGCATCGCTTTCTGGAAAATATACTTCAACGGATCCATCCTGGAGATAAGATATGTAGTATACGACGACAGGTAGTGCCTCAGCTTCTGGGCAAGCCACGTCATAGCACAGCACGTTCTTTCCAGCAAAGTGTAACGAGACTCGTACGGAGTAAACTTCTTGCTGATGTAGTAGATAGCCTTTTCCTTCTTCCCTGTCTCGTCGTGTTGACCAAGTACACATCCAAAGGCGTTATCCGAGACAGACAAATATAGCAACAAAGGACTCCCTTCTCGCGGAGGAACCAATACTGGTGGGTTAGACAAGTAGCTCTTGATAGCGTCGAAAGCGGTCTGGCACTCTTCAGTCCACTTAGTTGGGGCATCTTTCTTCAGCAACTTGAAGATAGGCTCACATACCACCGTCGATTGTGCTATAAACCGACTGATATAGTTTAACCTCCCTAAGAAGCTCATCACCTCTTTTCTCGTCTTAGGCGGAGGTAACTCCTGAATTGCTTTGATCTTGGAAGGGTCGAGCTCAATACCTCTTCTGCTGACTATAAACCCTAACAATTTCCCAGCTGGGACTCCAAAAGCACACTTGGCGGGATTTAGCTTCAAGTTGTACTTACGCAAACGTTCAAAGAATTTTCGCAGGTGTGTCAAATGATCCGAACTCTCGCGGGATTTAATTATGACGTCGTCCACGTACACTTCAATTTCCTTGTGAATCATGTCGTGGAAGATAGTCGTCATGGCTCTCATGTAAGTGGCACCGGCGTTTTTGAGCCCAAACGGCATCACCCTGTAGTGATATACCCCCCAAGGCGTGATGAAGGCCGTTTTCTCCGCGTCTTCTTCATCCATCAGAATCTGGTGATAACCCGCGTAACAATCCACAAATGACTGCATCTCATGCTTGGCACAGTTGTCAATCAGAATATGGATATTTGGCAACGGGAAATTATCCTTTGGACTAGCCTTGTTGAGATCTCTGTAATCAACGCAAATCCTGATTTTTCCATCTTTCTTGGCGACCGGAACGACATTCGCCAACCAGGTGGGATATTGCGTTACTTCTACCAACCGGGACTCTATCTGCTTGGTGATTTCCTCCTTAATCTTCAAACTCAACTCAGGCTTGAATTTCCGAGTCTTTTGCTTCACTGGCTCGAACCCTGGGTTGATAGGCAGCTTATGAGATACGACATCGGTACTCAGCCCCTGCATGTCACTGACCTCCCAAACAAACACATCGCGGTATTCGGCAAGCAAATGAATCAGGCTCTCCTTCTGAGTTTCATTCAGGTGAGTGCTGATCTTAATCTCTTTGACACATTCTGAATCTCCCAAATTTAACGTCTCTGTTTCCTCCAGATTTGGTTTATGTTGATTCTCGAATTGTTGAAACTCTTCTGCTACATAGTCTGGTTCCCCACTTTCTTCGTCGTAGTCGTCAGCCTCGTCATCATTTGCCTTATTTTGTTCGTTTAGCTCATGACATGACATGACGTTGGCAGGTTTGTAACTTACGTTACTGAAATCATAAACAGACAAAATTTAGAAAAGTAAAATATAACAAGCAATCGAATCAACAAGGTCAAAATAAGGAGGCTTTCATTTAAATTGAATCAAGATGCAAAGTTGGGTCATGGCACAAGGCCATGTCGCCCTTTAAACAATCATAACAAAATTCAAAATCAAGAAAATGCAGAAATGGTGGGTCTCGGGCCTCTTCCGAACGACCACCGATTTTGGCATGCACAAAATAATTCCTTTCTACCCAAAAGTCCGGGACATCAGGATTGGTGTGGACGTCCAATTCTTCAGCATTTCCCCCGGTTCAGCATCGCGAAAGCCAGCTGGCTCAGCCTCCTCCTCTATGATGGCATTGATCTCCTCGAACAGGTCACAGATTCCTTCCCCGTCGTCTTCAGGCTCGGCGTGCTCCCGAACTGGAAAGGAGTGATAGAGATACGGGATCGGCTTAGTCAACTCTTGATCCCTCCTCCTCTTCATCTTCATATCATCATCTGTGGGGATGTACCCCAAACCATACTTCGACCCCTGAGCAAAGACCGGAACAGGCTCGATAATTCCTTGGGAATCTCTTCCCAATCCGAAACCTGGCTCGAACCCATTTTGCAGCATCACCGTGGCTATCATTTTGTACACGGTTGGCATGGAGTTGAGGGCCAAATCTTCGTTGGTGGCATTCACCAGCTCCACCGTGTAAAAGTCTGCGCCTTGCGGCATCTCATCAATGACCGACACCTGCTTGCCCGAGCGACTTCCCTCGCCGTGAATCACTAACTCTTCATTTTTCCACACAAGCTTCATCATCTGATGGAGAGTAGAGGGGACGGCTCCAGCCATGTGGATAAACGGCCTTCCCAAAAGAAGGTTGTAGCTAGTGTCTATGTCCAATACTTGGAATTGCGCACTGAACTCTGCGGGGCCCATTTGAAGGGTCAAAGTCACAGCCCCTAAGGTGTCTCTTTGCACACCATCAAATGCCCTTACATTGACCTGATTCTGCTCCAGTTTCCCAAGGTCAAAATTTAGTTGCCTCAACGTCGTCAATGGGCAAATATTCAAACCGGACCCATCATCTACCAAAACACAGTTGACAACCTTTCCACGACATATCACGGTAATGTGTAGCGCTTTGTTGTGGGATCTTCCTTCGACCGGCAACTCATCGTCACAAAAGCTGATTCGGTGCCCCCGAATGACTTGATGAATCATAGCGGCTACGTTATCACTACTTGTACCTGAGGGTACGTATGTATCATCAAGAGCTTTCATTAAGGCTTGCCTGTGGGACTGAGAGCTCAGCAGCAGGGCCCACACGGAGATCTGAGCCGGAGTCTTCTCTAAATGTTTGACGATGGAATAGTCCTTCGGTTGCATCCTTCTCCAGAATTCTTCTGCTTCCCCCTCGCTTATCGGCCTCTTAGCATGGTCCTTCTTCTGTCCTCCGAGAGCAAGCTCATCAGGAGTGTAGCACCTTCCGGACCTGGTCATGCCTTGGGCCACGGCGGTTTCAATGACAAATTTGGGCTTAACGAGAGTTTTCGAAGGCGCCAAGGCAACAGCCTTTGCAGGTGTCAGAATAACAAACTTCCTCCTTTCTTTGACGCTTAAAGAAGCGACAGCCCTTTCCAAGTCCTCATGCACAATAGGGGTAATCATCTTTGTTCCACACCCGTCTTCATCCGTTTCAATCATATTAAGGTTGTCACCTCCATGATTCGGCAACGGATTTGTGTTGACGTTTGGCACCGCCGGTTGCAGAGAAACTACCTCCTGATCGATCAGGTCTTGGATTTTGTGCTTGAGGTTGATGCAATCTTCCGTGTCATGTCCAACACTGTTGGAATGATAAGCACACCTTTGATCTGGCCTGTAGAACTTCGAGTTAACATCCCCGGGTTTGGGCCCCACAGGGTGGATGTATCCATCTGCGGCTAGCCTCTCAAATAGTTTGGTCCGGCTTTCAGCAAGTGTGGTAAAGTTCCTTGAAGGCCTTTTTTCAAATCTCGGACGGGAAGTATCATAACCACTTTGCCGAGGGGGAGGCACCCGCTGATAATTTTGGGTATTTGTACGAGGAGCTTGGCTCCGGGGATAAGGGTTTGCCTGGAAATTTGGCATTGGAGCTTGGTAATTCGGGAGGGGGTCCTGGTATAATGGAGCTCGGACTTGATAAGTGGGCGGAGGTGGTCGGTAGCTCGACTGTACGTTGGCACAGTTGGGAGCAATGTTCTGATAAGGGGATGGGATCTGGTATGGTTGAGGGTAATTTGGGAATATGGGAGAAAAATTTTGGAGATTAGAGGGTGTACCTTGGTACGACGAAATTTGAGCATTCTGATAGTTGGGGACAGTATTGTGGCTATTAGGATGATCGGGTTGTGGGTAGTTGGATCGGTGGGACTTTGGGGAAGGCCTGAAACGATCTTGGGAATGTGACGGGTTTCTAGGGGTTTTTCTTCCCCCATACGAGACAGCGGCAACTTCCTCTCTTCTCTTTCTTATCAATCCTGAAGACCCAGGCGACGCAGATACACGGGCTATCTTCCCCGATTTTAGACCATCTTCGATAGTCTCACCAACTTTGACTATCTCAGCGAATTTAGCTCCGACCAGCAACATGATTCGATCATAGTACTCAGGCTCCTGTACCCGCACGAACACTTCCACAATCTCTTTCTCGGTCATGGGTGGCCTTACCCTCGCCGCTTCTTTCCTCCACCTATAGGCAAATTCCCTATAGCTTTCAGTTGGTTTCTGCTTCATCTTCTCTAGAAAATACCGATCGGGCACTATTTCAACATTGTAGGCGAATCGGTCAATGAAGTCCTTAGCCAATGCATTCCAACTGGGCCACTGCCTGGTTTCATGTGAAGTAAACCACTCGAGGGCCTCTCCACACAGACTTCGGCTGAAAAGCCGCATCAACAAGGCCTCATCCCTGCCAACTCCCACGAGCTGGTCACAATACGCTCTCAAATGCGCCATAGGATTGCCCACTCCTCCGAAGGTGTCAAACTTCGGAATTTTAAAACCTTCGGGAAGGTTCAAATCTGGATGGATGCACAATTCTGCGTAGCTAAGTCCGACGGCGTCTGGGATGCACTGCAGCTCTTTCATAGCCCTTTTGATTTCTTCCTTTATATCGATCTTCACTTCTTCTTTCGCCTTCCATTCTCTTTCCTGTTCTTCATAGTGATCCAACTCAGAACCGTGCACCTCGTGCTCGGCAGGAACGGGAACTTGGAAGGTGGCTCTTTTTGGTAGGGGTGGAGCTATAGAGGGACTTGGAGCGTTTTGGGCGGTCTGGTAGTTTTGTGGGTAGGCCTGAGGATTGGTGTTCTGACTCAAATGCGGATGAAATGCTTGGGTATTGAAGGCAGTTTGAGTTTGGTTTTGATTTTGTGGCGGTGGGGCAGTTTGAGTATTCTGAGGATGGGGTGGTATTTGAGGGTGGTTATTTGGAAGAGGTGAAGGAGTTTGGTAAGATGCAGAAGCGTATGGAGGGTTTTGGGTTGTGAGGTCAATCACAGACGGATTATGCACAGGTGTAGAAGGCTGGTTCTGAGTTGGACCTATGTTTGATGAAGGGAAGTAGACGGGAGGTCTTGCATCAGCAGTATTAGTACCAAATCCAGGTGGAGGCGCATCCTGTCTCCGTTGCATTTCAACTTTCATTTCAGCAATCTGTTGCATCAGCTGCATGATCAATTCGTTCTGTTCCACTACAGTGGGCTGAGCCACCACAACGTCAGTAAGACGCCCTTCGTCATTGTTGTCTCCCATAACTGTTTTTCCTTTGTCTGAATTTGATCGAGGGAAGGAATCTGTAGGACCTTTCGATCTGGTGAAGTAAGGATGATCTGCCAGCTTTATTGACACAGATCAGTAAAAGGTACCTGAGATGTAAAAACAACTCAAAGGCAAATTTGTTAGTGCATATCCAGAGTACAAAATGCATAATATCGCACATAAAACAGATAAACACACAAGTCATTTTGTTTGAGGATATCTTAACCCACGAATAAGGACGGATATATATTTTGAACAAACAAGAATTTGTTTGTTTGGCGCTATCTTGGGAAATCTGAATCACGTTGAGCTATGGTCTTTTTGCAGCTGCTTTGCGACGTCCGTCGATCTTATCTTCGTATCTCCGAAACATGGAGGAGAATGAAAATTTTCTGTGATAGGGGCCGGGCCGGGAAGGCTGCCTACGTATCTCACGGGGAGAATTCAGGCCCAACGTAGTTCGGATTTTAGGATGAAAATTTTCCATTCATTCTTTCGTTGTGATTACAAGGGAATTGAAAAACAACATTGAGATTTCTAGAAGACCACATTTGGAGATTTCTTGTCTTGTGGCTGCGTCATTCCTTTCCTTTCAGACAGTCGAAAATGGAGGCTTGTAGACGATTTCTTCTTCATCATCCTGCTCAGTCACTTCACGGTCGGGGCCACTGTTATCTGCTCCCAGATCATGGGCGAGGTATTTTCCGCCCTTTGGGTCGCTATGGGTCGCCAATTCCTCGTCGAGCGCCGCGTTTCTGCCCAACAACACAGCAGTCTCGATATCTATCTTCGCCTCTCTCGCCTTTCCTTCGTGTATCTCCAAACGAAGCAAGTTCAACCTTTTCCTTAGGCTTACGGTTTCCATCTCAACCTCCTTCTTTCTCTTTATCTGTGACGCCAGATCTTCATCCAAGGTTGTGACCGCAGCTTTGTAGATCGCCGTGGTCGCGTCTACTTTGAGTCCTTCCTCCTTAACCCTCTGAATCTCTTGAGTGACTCGCTCGATCTTTCTTCGCAATTCCTCCTCAGTGAGCTCCGTCTGGACGTTCTTGCTTTTGTCCATAGCGGTGATTCGACTTTCCTGAGATGATAGAGCGGTATTTAGAATTTATGGTATGGATTTTGTGTGAGAAACTTGAGACTCGGGAATTTTGGTCGGACATTTGTAATGTTGGCTTCTGTATACTCTTTTGAATTTTGGCTGGGAGTGGGTTTACGATATCCTCAATCAAAGCAACATAACACATAAACATTTAAACAAATATATCGTGTCCTAAACATGCATGTGACCCTTTTGTGCCAAGGGTAGGCCTAGCGATCTGAAGGATGTATTGCGCCATTTAAATAAGTAATTGTACCCCCGAAACAAATTTCACTAGATGTCATAGCGTTCATTACACAATCAAAATTAAACGGGATAATCTTGGGAAGGGGATGTAGTGCAAATACACATATAAAATCAATCCCACGCAGGGGAGTTAAAAGGTCGATGATCCAGCTCCTCTTCTGGCCTTCTCCACTTCTTCTCGGATAATGCATTTGCTGGTGAACACGTATGGCTCAGCGAACGCAGCTTTGGAAGATGTTGGTACGGCTTGTAAGGTGTTCATCTGCTCATCCAAAATAGTGTCCAAACGCATTAGACAAGTCCTTGTGTCAGCTAATTCTTGTGACATTACGGCCAAAACTCTCTGATTTTCTAATTCCCGGAGTTGGTATGCTTGCTCTTTTTGTTGAAATTCCTGTTCTTTCTTATAGAATTCCTGCTTCCTCCGGTCCCACTCTTGCTGAAAATGGTACGCGTGAATCTGAAGCCTTGTCTCCACGTCTTCGATTTTCCGACTCGTGCGTGGTGTCGGATCCACTACACCATGCAAATTATTATGCAACCATGTCTTATATTCGTCGACATACCCAGCTCCATACCTATCTTCGGTGACCTCCCACTTCATGTTGACACGTCCGGCCCATTCCTGGAGGATAATTTTAGCGAAAGGTATTTTGTCCTTCCCGTTGTAATCAACAATGAAAGAGCTGGCATCTCCTTGGGCGGGTATGATTTGGACTTTCCCAAATTGCCGCATTACTCGTGTCGGGTTGTAAGGACGCAATCCTCTGATGCCGGGAAGGACTAAAAATGGCAATTTGGCCCTTTGTGCTGCTATCATCTGAGACCTGAAGCTCGGTAATACCCATTGTATGTCTCCTTCTTTCAAATTGTAAAACACTTTTGCCCACGCATCCCTGGTGGTGTGAATTGGAAATTTACGGATACTCAAGTAGAACTCATAATTATCGAGAGGACTTGTTTGACTTGGTTCGGCCAAACCCTGTAGCTGGGGGTTGTCTCTTTTGCATAGATGTTCCGTCAACCACCATTGAAGTAAGATGTTGCAACCTTGGAAAAACGGAAAACCATTCTTGCACAGGCTCAAAGATCGGTAAATGTCGGACAAGATGACTGGGGCCAAACAGCAATATTTCTTTTCTTCAGATTTTCTACCGACTCCTCTGAACATGGCATTCACTACCATCACTACTCTGGTGTCGATCTCTTTTCCTTCGTCTTTAGGGAACACCATAGTTCCCAAGAGGCATGCGGAGAAAGCGATAGCTTGGGTTTGCCTCCAAGTACTGTGATCATGAAATTCGTCCGGGAACAATCTAAAATAATTATCGTGCCCCCACCTCTCGAAAAACCTCATCAGCGGAATGTTGTTGGGCTCTAACCAATCTGCATTCACTAGGAATAGCATATCCCTCAATTCGTTCTTGGTTGGCCTATCTGGTAAGAGAATGTGATGATCGGGACGCTTTTTCCTTTTGCCACACGTCCCAATCGAGTCAAGGCAATCTTTGATCTCTTCTAGTGTGGGTGTTATTTCGACATCTCCAAATCGAAAGACCATCTTCTTATCGTCCCAAAATCGGGTGATGACCTCGATAAACGTGGGCCATACCTTGAAATCCATTATCGAAGGTAGGTGACCCAAGTAAATCGAGATTTCTCTCTTTTGACACTCCTTAAGATTGCCCCACCATACTCGAAGAATGTCGGGTGCCTGGGTGACCATTTTGAAGTGAAGGAACTGACTTGACATCTACAAAAACATACAACTAGTTAATTTCAATCCCCCCGATACAACAACTAGTTAAACACGCAATACATCCTTCAAATTTAAACAACAAACATGAGCGTCCTATCGAGCCGCAGGCTCTTTGGACTCAAGGTGGACTTTTCTAATGGGCCCGACACTCCTTGGGTGTCGGGTCATCCTAGGCCAATGCACTATTTTCGGGATTTGGTTTCGCTCTATCCTAGTTTGACTAAGAGTGGGTTGTATTTAGAGTGGATTGGGTAACCCAAGCGGACTACTTGGGCTGGGACAATTAACGATCATTGACTATCAAGTAGTCAACTACACTCGTCAGGGTGCCCCGAGAAGATTTTTGGTTAACGAACGACTGCGAACCCGCATAATCGTCCTTTAGTGGAAATGTAAAAAAGTGTCGTTTGACGGAAGTATGTATGCTATGTATGCAACAGTTTAAAAAATCTAAATAATTTAAACACTTAAACAGTTAATCACAAATAATCAAATGCGTTAATCTTAAGGTTAGAATCCTCCAAAGTCCCCAGCGGAGTCGCCATTTCTGTTTTATCGAAAAAAGGGTGGTGATTTTCGAAAAGAGTTTATTTTCGACTTTTAGGAGTCGCCACTTAATTTTTAAGAAAAATCAAGAAAACTTCGTTTCTAAACAACTTAAACAGAAAAATTGTTTTGAAACATTTTAAGGGTTCGGGATTCCTATTAGTATCTTAGGAAGGTGTTTAAGGCACCTAAGATACTCCGTTAATACGGTTTTCCGACGATTAACTTATTTGACTATTTTTTAAAGGCTAGCGAATTTTTTAAAGCTAGATTTCTCAAATCTTAATCAAACTTAATAAAACATTATTGCTTTAAAATCCGTTTAAAGTTAACTCTTTTTTAAACTTTTTAATTCTAAGTCAACTCGTGAATTTGAAACTTTATTGTTTTAAGATTTATTTTAATTTTGATAAAATAAAAGGCGTCGGAGGGGTTTGGAGTTTCTAAACCTAGACTATCGATAGTCTACACAAACATGTAAAACAAGTAACGGGGAGGGAGAGAGAGAGAGAGATTTGGGTCCAAACTCGGGTTCTGTTCGCCTTGACCGAGTTTTGGACCCACCTGTTTTTGGGTTTTTAACCCATTTACCTGTCCTAATCTAAACATATAAAAGAAATACAAGAAAGTAAAACGATAAGGGCTTATGCCCATTACAAATAAAATACAACACAATAAGAAAATATTCTAATTCGCCTTTGGATTCTTCTTCAATACTTTCAACTTCGGAATCTCCTTGTCTGTTTCAAGGCCTGGCTCTAATGAAAGACTTTTGAGCCTTTACGGCTCTCTCGAAATAAAGAAGACGAGAGTTTAATAATAAACTCAGACGGTGTTACATGCATAAAGATGGAAACAATGATTAGTATATCGCATAATCGAAACCGCAATACATACAAGATAAATCAAGACAACATCCCAAACAATAACAACAACAAGATTTAATTTAAGACAAGGATGATTAATATAGGGAAACAAATTCTAAAGAACTTAATAATTCAAATCACGCCACTTACCACATGACAAATTACCTAAGCAAAAATGGCAAATATAGAATACACAGCACTAAGTGAAAGTAGGCAACTAAGTTATTCATTCCGTACTTAGTTGACATATGACATAAACGTATTTGCGTGATAAATCCAAATGACCTCGAACATTCCTCACAAGCTTTGAAACAACAGAAAGCATGCATATTCTGAAACACTTAAGTCAAAGTCTAACAAGAAGAAGGCAACCGGTAACTTATAACAATCAAATGCTAAAGTCTCAAGAAAAGGTTATGTAATTTCGCTAAGCATACACAACTATGTATCGATGAAGTTAGGGTAGGCAGTAAAGGCCTTCTCCATATCAATAACAATCAAACATTTAGACAATTAGGAAGCAACCCCCAACAGCTCATTTCCCCCCCCCCCCCCCCTCCTCCAACTGGACCACATGGACTCGAATTCCCAACAGATGCTAATCAATGAAAACTTCAGAGAAACAGCACGAAATAGCGATAAACTTCGCGTTACAAACCAAATTCCAGCCAAAACGGTCCTAAATACTGATACGTAAACATCTATGCCATGATGACCACGTGATAAACAAAACTAACAACACAAACGAGCAAGTGTGACGGGCAAAACTACGACGTGTGATATATCATGAATTCGAGCTAAACCCAACAAATAACATTCTATATTTAATCTACAAGTCATATATATCATAGAACAGAACCAACTTAAGACCAATGCGATACGATTTACGCTATGACACACTCATAATCAACATATGAGCAGCCTCAGACGAGAAAACATAATAGAACAACATCATGTTATATGACACATGCGACATCCTGCAGTTACGGCAAACAAACCATATGCTTAACGTTCACACATTTGACAAATAGACCCAGCACATGAGAGGCTCGCCAAAACGAATAACAGTAGATAACCCATAGCACGAAACGACGAAGAAACAACTTCGAGACAGAAGAAACAAGAAGACGGAAAGAAGGCAGGGGAAGATTACCTTTTCGAGAGCAGCGACTGGAGCGGGAACGAGCAAAGAAGACCTCAAACCACCCTCTATCTCGGATGCTTGAACCAAAATGTCACACTAATGCTTCGTCGAAATGGTTTCTCTTCTTCCGAAAATTTTCAACTATCTTTGGTATCTTATATCAGGGGATTTTATTTTTTCTTTCAGCCAAAACCACGACAGCCAACGAAAGTCGACAACAACCAAAAATCGACAACAGCCAAGTCGAAAGAATTTTCCAGAAAATTTCTACCAAGAAGCCAACAATAGTTTCAACCTAAACACCTTTTCAGACCCGAAATTTCTAACCCCCTTTTTGGAGAAGGAAGAGGGGTTTATATAGCGAGAGAATTAGGTGTTCCGATGAAAAGGGAGGGCGGGAATGACGAGTTTGAAACTTGAATTTTCTCTTTGGGTCAAACCCATCAAGGAACGATGCGTGTGGCGAGGGCGACTACGACGTTTCGCAGACCTGCTTGACAGGGTATGGGTCTCTGTGCTTCCGTCTGATTCACGCGAAGAGAAAGATGGAAGGAGAAGAGTGTGGGGTTGTTGGCGTTTGCAGGAGTCGGTCTGTTTTTCTGGGTTTCTGTCGAGAGGGGAAGGAGAGAGCGAGCGTGGGGGAGACGCGGGAGAGAGGGAGAGAGCACGGGGAGAGGGTCGCGTGGGCGTGAGGTTTCTGGAAAACGCGTGAGGGCGCTTTCTGGGAGGCATCTGTTCTTTTCATTTTTTCCTGGAAATCACGATGGAAAGGGGAAGAAGAATGGGGTGAGACGGGTCGGAGCGGGTAAGGGAAAAAGGATGGGGCCGGGTTGGGAAATGGGTTGGGTTAAAATAAAAGGGATTTGGGCTGAAAATAAACAAAAGGGAAATGGGCTGTTGGGTTTGAATTGGGTTGGGAAATGGGTTGGGTTAAAATAAAAGGGATTTGGGCTGAAAATAAACAAAAGGGAAATGGGCTGTTGGGTTTGAATTGGGTTGGGATGAGGAAAGGAAGTGGGCTGGAGGAAGGGAAGCTTTTAAGATACACACATATACATATACATATATGTATATACATATATGTATATATATACATCTATCTTATTTTCGCAAGATTTATAAAACCAATTAACTTAAATAATTTGAAAACTCATGAAGCTCGATAATTAATTTATACCAACGCGGGTCAAAAATTAGGTGTCAACAGGCGTTTAGCCATGTGATATCATATCATGATATGGAATCAGTGTTTGGATATGTGATTTTAATTTATGGAGATAGATGGAGTTCTTATATTATTTAGTAGGCGTTTAGCCATGTGATATCATATCACGATATGGAATCAGTGTTTGGATATGTGATTTCACGCTGATTTCATATCATGGGATGTGATTCTATATTCTTCAAAAAGTATGATGTGGAATTACATGGTGATTTCATATTATGATTTGAGATATATTAATATAAAAATTGATTCACAAGTTTATATTTTGTTAAAATAATACTACATTTGTATCTACTAAACATTTATTTCCTATGTAAATAAAATTTTTAATCACATCATTATTTTTTAAAATTTATTATTCTCACCGACATAAAATTTATTATTTTCAAACATATAACCACTTTAATTCACCAACCCTGACTGTTAAAGCGATGAAATATTTATGGCCTATAAACATGAAAATATATTTGCGGATGATATTGACCAACAAATGGCTCAAAGTAACAATGTTGGTTCGTCTTCTAGGTCACATGATCGAGAAACTCGAGTTCAACTTGAGGAAATTGTACGTTCAATTTTTTAAAAACTACTACACTACTATTATATTAAAAACTAGTACACTACAATTTATGTTCAATTTTTTTTACTAAATTAAAGTTAGAGAAAACAATAAGTAGGTTTATAAAATAATGATTCCAATCAATATTTTAAGTATAACTTAGAATTATGATTTCATATTTTAAATAATAGCATGACTTGAGATTTCAAATGTTATTTTAAATGTAAGACTTGACTCATAGAGATTGTATATTTTGTAAAAAAAAAAAAGAAGCCTTATATCGTATTAAATTTTACAAGAAAAATCTCATGCTCGACATGAAAAAGATTGCTCTAATCATAAAAAAATGTTACATTAAAAAATAACT